>NC_050513.1:21949193-21970986 GCF_002922805.2 Oryzias melastigma
CATATACATGGGCAAGTTAATGGCTCATCAGTGACCCACCATGACACAACAATGGGCTCTTGGACAAGAGGGGGGGGAATCTTCCTTGAGCAAATTTGCACAGGCTTAGGACTTCTAGTGTTAAAGGATGTGTGTGTCACACACCCATCATCAGCTTTTCTCAATGTGATCAGAGACTGATGTGGAGTACAAATGTGAAACTGCAAATTTGTGACAGCTGATTTACTCCGTGTTTACCAGAAAGTCTACATTTACTGGACTAAAGCTGCTAACAAAAACAGCACAGAGCTGTCATCTACCGCTCACAGTGTCTTATTGAGAATCTACTTAGAAAAATCAGAGAATATTTCTATTGTTACAACACTTAAAGGCCTAATATTCAGGAAATGCTTTTTAGTCCACAAATCATGTGTATTTTGGATATAGTCGAGATGGAGTCTTTACCTTTAGATTTGTCAAATGAAAAGATTTTTGGCATAAATTCTAGATAATCAGAAAATGATGAACAAACAAAGCCTGTATTCCCTAAAATCTTTAGCCTGCATGGCTAGATTTGAGTTATTTTGCTTTATACGTTGCTGCTCACATTCATGAGGCTTCTAAGCACTGGCTTGATTGTACGTAGGCTCACAGAAAGATGAGCATATTATTAACAAGTGGCTTTAAGTAGCAGAATCGAGGACACTTTTGACTACAAGCCGGATCCTCTGATTCTGCGGGATGAAATGCTGGTAGGCATAGCGGCAGCTGGCTGGCCTTGACTGAACTCATCACACTGATGTGAAAAAAGGCAGATACAAATAAGACACCATGATTATACTTAGAGATGTTTCAGAAAGGCAACTTCCTGAAAAGTACTGATATATTTCTAGGAGATGGTTGTTAATGACCTGCCTCAGGCTTCTCATTCAAAGACTTTAGAAAGTGCCTGAATATTAACGAACTCTGCCAACTGTGGGAGAAGAAAAGGAAAAGAGTTAAGTAGCTGAAAAGTAGAAAAATGTGATTTGATGATCAAGTTTGAGTGATCTTTTCAGAGGAATTGAGCACAGAGGACCACGAAGGTCAAAGTCTCTCTTTTCAAATGCTGTGCTCCGTTGTTCTAGTCTTTAATTTATCCAAGCACCTTGTTGTTTGGGGAAACCTGAGCAGTCACTATTTTGAGATCTCTTTAACAGAAGCTGTCACCAGCTGGCAGAGCACCATCCATCTCTGACAGCCTAATGCTTAACTGGCATAAATATCTTTCCTTCACAATGTGCCAATTATTTCTGCACTGTCAGAGGATCTGCAAACCTCAAAGCAGGCGTTTGTTGCTTCACTCTCTACTTCATTTTTCTAAATCAAGCAGCACTTCATGCTACATAGCAGGGACAGAAAGCTTAATTGTTGATACTGTGGCTTAAGCAGGTGACCTCTTCAGAGTTACCAACTTTAAGAACTATGGACTTATGGCAAATATATCATGCAGTAATTTCCTGCTTCTATGAAAGGAAACCTGCCAGATTGCACTATGCTGCACATCTGCTGGGTTTTTTCTATTTATTTTCTTCCTTTCTTCCAAAGTTGTTTCAGGTCTTCTTCATTAAATTGGTTTTTATGCTATCAAATAAACATTGTAGGCAGAAGTTTTGTCATAGTTGTTTCCAAATGTTTTTAATCCAAGTTGGAGGGAAAAATAACAAGGTTTTTGTGTTTTTCCTCCAACTAGACTGTCTTTTTTTCTGCTCCTCACTTCTACTTGCAGTTTAAAATATCTATTGAATTAGTATTTTAGAGGGGAAAGGGATAATTCAAGCTGTTCTGAAAGCCATAGTGGCACTCCCACACATCAGCGGAGTCTGCTCATGTATTTTACCTATTTTTTAACATCCAGGCTTTTGTTTTTTATCTTAGATGTAAATGTGAACATTGTATTACTAAAAGTAAGACATATGTGTGATGATCTTGTTCTTTTATATCAAAATAATGAACATCTATGAGCACATATAGTTTATTAGCCTAGATGTAATACATCTTATCATATGCATGTGGATTATATTTAGCTTTGTTGCTCTTGTAAGGAACAGATGTCAGTAAAATGTCTTCTGTGTTTTGTCTAAATCCTCATTCAGTTACTGTATAAAGTTTGAATTGAGAATTGTATTGAAAAGACTTTTAACCCCTTAATGCCTGTTGTCTCAAATATGCAACAAACCAAATTTGTTCTTTATGCATGTCCTCATAAAGTTAAATTAGAAAATAAATTATTAAGATAGTTAGATGAGATGATGAAGGGCAACCCCAGAAGAAGCATGGATGTGTTGGTCTTTGGATGAGGAAGGTTGGTTTTCTGGGCGGAGATGCTGGAGTTCAGACAGAGCAAGAGTGAACAATGTTTCTCCAGCAGTGACATGTGTAGCAGAAACAGAAAAAAGTGGAGTGTACTTTTAACCAATGTGAGCACAAAGAATCCAGAAGACCAATCAGCTACAAGATGAACACCAGGACAGAAAGTTGATAGATTATATTATCTGGAAAGATGAAAGTAAATCAAATTTGGGATTGAGGAAGATCAGCTGTCATTTCAAAGAAAGCTCAAAGGAATAGTGGACAAGAAACAGTAAGTCACAAACCCGTAAGGATAAAGAGAGGAAGTTGTTAAGGTTAAAGAGTGGAAAGGCTGCAGTTACTGATAAGATGAAAGTGTTAATGGACGAAGCAGTACAGTTTTTGAAGAAGATATCGAATTGAATCATGAAAGCGAAAGAAATTAGGAAGTTTACTGGTTCCCTTGTCCAAAGAAAAAAAATGGAGATGTGCAGATATATGAAAACCACAGAGGAATGAAAGAAAAAAGGCTGGAAATGTAAATATTTAGTCCATAGCAACAGACAGGTGAACAAGAGAGGAGAAAGCAGTGTTGGTGCATGGCTGAAGATGGAGGAAAAGACATTCAGCAGGGTTGGATGAGACAGAAATGGAGATGTTGAGCTTCTCTTTGGGAGAGAAATAGGATGGATAGGATCAGAACGGAAATAACTCATGGTTGATATTCCAGAGATAAAGCCAGAGGAAGCCAGATTAAGGTTTATTGCAGATGTTCTTGATTTCACAAATACACTGCACACAGCTAAACAAAACAAGAATAACTATAACTCATAATAAAACTTATTTTTAGTTCAAAAATAGTGAGAGAAGATGCATTAAAATATGTATGATTACGGGTGCTGCTCTATTTAAAAAAGAATATACTTCATTGGTATTTCTGGAACCTCGTGTTATATCCCAGCTGACTTGAATCTGTGCTGGAGGTGATGAACTGCATCCCAGCCAGAGATGCTGCTACACCACACTGAGTCAGCTTCAAACCAGTCTAAACACTGAAAAGTGGAAAAACAAAATGGACCACACTTGTAAGGTATCTTAATCCGTTGCTACTCCAAGTGCTTTTAGACTGCCTCTCATCGACCTTCTCAATTACACATTCACACAGCAGTGCTGCTTAATCCAACCCTCTGGAGGCAACATTGGGTTCAGTGTTTTACCAAGGACACCGACACACAACTGCAGGGAACAATAGAACAAGCAACCTTTTGGCTGGGAGACAATTCTTCTACTAGTAACAGTAATTCTAATTCACTGAAATCAAAAAATTAACTTCCAGATGATATCTAGTTAAACTGTTAGTATCAATTAAGGTTAAATGACTCGCTCAACTGAACAAACTTTCTTTTATAATTTATTCACTCCAGTATTCCATGCAAACCAAAAAAATAAAGTCACAGATAAATGTTACTGAAAAAAGTAGTTTTGTTATTATGAATGCATCACAGTGGCTGCACAGCAAGATAAATATCGCTCCATCACTCTCATTTCTCTCTGTGATGAAACTCAAACAGCAGCAGCAGCTGTTTCAAATCCCTCAGCAGTCTTCTTTTTAAAAACTCAGGGATTTTGCTCTGAGGATTACGTCTTTTGAATATATTTCTTTGCTGTAGACCTGAGTCCTTCACAGGTTCTCAGGTTTAATTTAAGTGCAGTCATACGTGCTCCGTAAAGCACCATTGCTCACCTGACTTTAGAACAGCACTGTTCAGATGGCAGCCTACAGTACAGCCTTTAGTATGGGCTCAAACTCAGAAATTCTGGTCTGTTCTCAAAACAATCCTGTGTAAAATGTAAATGCTTTTGCTGTAAGATTTCTCACACATTTTTTAATCCGTGAGTACAGCACATGTGGCAACATAGTGTAACAGGGAGTCTCCTTCTTAACCCAAACAGCATAACTACTTTAAAAGAAGTCCCTGCTTGTACCAGAAATCCTTTAACATTTGTCAGTTTATCCTTGCAGATTAGATAATCACTTTCCTTTTTAACATACCCATCCATTCTTATACATTGCTTTTTTTTTTTGGTCATCTGGGGTCGGGTCATTTTATTTGTGTGTCCACCACAAAGGATAGGTATAGGTAACAACGTAATTTCTTTGACTTATCAAGATCACAGATGACTGTACGTCTTTTTGTCTGTCAAGGATGAAAACCTCATTTCTCCGTTCTTAAGGATTTTTCTACCAGGCAGCATTGAATGCATCTCTTTTTTTTTTTATTATTCTTCTTTAAGGAGAAGTCCTTCATAATCAAAACCTTCAATAAATATGTAATTGCCTCTAAGAATCTTCTTGAATATCCATTTTCATTTGCAGGAAGTCTGCAGAAACAAAATTAAAAGTTAAATGATTCTAATTGTGTTGCATCTGTATTTAAAACAAAAAAAAAGCGTAACATTTGCCGTTGCTGGTTTATGGTCAATTCAGGTCAGCTCCAGTCAATTCAAAATGACTTTATTATTCACAAATAAAATAAAATAATCATTTTTTTTATAAAAAGGAACCCCCTTTCAGTTATTATTAAATCATCTGATTATCTTTTTTTTTTTTTCCTGCTGGCATAGTAAGCTCCGTCATTGCCTCAAATGCCTTAACTGACAAGAACAGACTCATGCGCACCAAAGAAGGAGCAGCTCGCCCTTCTCTGACCCAACAGAGGGAACACAGAACAAAACGTTGCCTTCAGGACATGAGACTGGGAATCAACCCTGCAACCTTAAACCTGGAAGTCACTGACTAAACCCACTGATCTTCAGCCACCCCAAGAGTGGGGAAAAAGCCTACTTATTTAATGCTGGGCTTCATCTAGAGTGAAGATAATCAGAGGTAGGTGCCGAGGTAGAGCGGTCAACCTGTAATAAAAAAAAAACAAAAAAAAAGCAGTCATTGCAGGTTGGGTTCCTGCCTTGCCAGCCCACATGTCAAAGTGTCCTTGGGCAAGACACTGAACCCCGCATTACCCCTGGTGGTTATAGATTGGCAGTGGCACCAGTGTTCTGCAGCGGAGTGTGAATCTGTGAATGGGACTGTGACTGTAAAGCGCTTTGGGTCCTCTAAGATAGCAATAAAGCTCCACATAAGTATACAGTATTTACCATTCACAGTAAACAAAACTAACCGTCATTTTTCCAAAGACAATCCCTCTAAACTACAGGCTACATCATGCATGTTGTTAAAAAAGGTGGCTCTTCCTAGGTTACAGTTTCAAGCCCTTAAAGTTCAATTTCTCATTTGATTGGCAGATGCACAGAAACACGCAACTAGCTGCTGGTGAAAGGAGCATTTGCTGGCTGCACAGTGATTTGAAGACTCATTGCATGAACGTGTGACGTACAGCACTGTAGCTGCTGCTGGACTGTGATTCAGCTGCATCTCTTCCCCCATGAGGCCTCTGCAGACAGCAGGTGTTGCTCTTTGTGTAGTTTTTGGTGTTAAGAATAACAGAGGTGTAAGTTTTAGCTGAAAGGTGATCTTCAGACAGAGCTGCTAAGTGCTGCTTTTTTTCTTTTGTCTCAGTTATGACCCATTTTTTACTGGAGCATTCAGTGTTCTGTCACAGCAGTACAGCAAACACCACAGGCTCTTTGGCCCACTGTCATAGCAGCATGATCGTGTAAACAAATTGAAATTGTGTAACCTTGCTGTGGGGTAGGAAATGCATAGTCCAGACTGGCTGGTGATGGTGGTGTCCCTAATGTTTCAGCCCAGTGGAAACACAGTTATTACCAGCAACACTGAACTCAGGGTCCACTGTAGCAGCCTGCTTGTTTTGCTGCATGGATGATGAAGTTGATGTATGGCCCCGTGCATGTGCAGAGCAGCCACAGTCTCTTTGCCAAGTGATAAATGGCATCGATACTGTGGGTTATTGAAAAAGACTGAAGAACACAAGATCCCATCTCAACTCCTCCTTTCCATTTTCCATTTTTTGACAGATCTCAAATACGTTGTATTGTTTTTCTGCAGTTTTGTCCTTGCCTTATTTCCACTGCTGCCTTGTTCCTCCACATACAGAACTACTTCTTTTGTGAAACTTTTAATGAAGCACAAGATATGCAAGAGTGCACAGAAAACACTTGACAATGCACTTTTGAAAGATTAAGGCTGACTAACGGCACAGTGGTGTGTCTCATTGGCTTTGTCTCTCTTCCTTTTCTTTCTCTGCATACATCCACTCGAGCAAACAGCTGCAAGAATGAACATTGCAATAGAAGCAAGATTAGAATCGGATGTGAATTGGGCTGGAGATTGGTTTGTGGACTTAAAATGTCTGAGAATTGAAGCAGGGAGAAGGCTGGGGGACAGATGAACAATGAGGGAAGGTCACAGCTAACGAGTGTGTGCAGGGATAGTGGGGCTGGTGAGTTGGAGGATAAAACTACAGCAGCAGGATTTGCTCTTATGCTTGTAGGTAAAGTCCCACTCTAATCACTCAAAATGCTTTTCTCAGTTCATGCATATCTTTTAAAAATTGAGTTTTCTGATCAAGATGCTGCAATTTAAGGCAGCTGTTCATTTATGTTTTGCTTTCCTTGTAAAGTCTATGTTTGTCAATCTATGATACTTTATAGCACATAACCCTGCTTCAACTTTAATACAGGTCAATAGTGTTAGGTAAAGCCCTCCTTATGATTGAATGTTATCTTACAGTGCAAATCCTGAAAGAATTCACAAATGTGTAAGGGAGCTGAGCAGGAAATCTCCTAATGATGGATGTTCATTTCCTGTGTACATATTAAGTCTATAGATTGCTCTGTAGCCCCGTTTTGGGCCGCAGACTGTTGTTCAGTGTTTGGTATCAAATTATTTCCAAGCAGAGGCCTCAATCGATTGCTTGTTGCAGTGGGTGTCAGAGAGACACTTTTCATAAAACTTTGATGTGGTCTGCTTTCCTCTTTGCCTCAGCAGGAGTTGGTGTTTTAGTTTGAGTTCTCACAGAGAAAACCTATTGATTCTTGAATTTATTTTCAACCATGCTTTCCTGTTTTTCTTCTTCACAGTGGCAAACATTTTGTGGCGAGAAGAAGGTAGGTCTGCACTGCTCCTTTCTTCCAAAGCATTCATTAACCTGAGTTAATTGAATTTGTATAATGGAGTTGCTGAACTGTGGTGACAAGGATTTAATGGTTTACTATGTTAATAGTAGATAACAGCCTTATTTTCCTGCTAAATGTTAACCTTGTTCAGTGCAATTTCCATAGAGTTCTGTTGCTCTGCAGGTCTTGGAATTGGAAACATGTTTTATGTGTTCTACGATGATGGGATTAAAGTCATCCAGCCAGTTGCCTGTGAGATCCAGCGACACATTAAGCCCAGTGAGAAGCTGCTGGCTCTGCAGGTGAGTGCTCACGAAAAGGAAACATGCAGCATTGTGTTTTTCTTAGACATGCCTGTGTGGGCTGAAACGTCCAAGTAGGAGCACTCAGACCTGATGTTTTCTCAAATGATGTTTGTTTGGCCAATATGAAAAAAGCAGCAGCTGGTTGTTAGGTTTTTTTTTATTTCTCCTGATTTGGCAGTTGTCTTCAATTTATTGTTAATATGGTTAAATGGTATTGTGATGATGCAGATCAAACAAATTATGCAACATTTGCAATTACTTTATGGTTAAAGTTGTAATGGAACTCGAGTTGCCAGATGAGGACTCTCATTCAATCATTCTGATTTTTAAAGGAAAAGGTAATCCGCATCTAAGTATTAGTCTTTGTGGGTCAGTGCTTTTACATGCTAAACTATTCAATTTTCTTCATGTAACTGCAGCTGAGAAAAATCTGTGACTTTGTAATTTATTTCAGAAACACACACAAACACATATAAGCATATATAAAAGTATCCAGCTGAAATGGGCAGCATGTAACAGCAATGCTCAATGGCTGGTCTCTCTGAGAAAGAAAGCATAGAACAATATAATTAATCAGCTGCTAAGAGAAGAGACTCACTCCAAATGGCTAATGGAAGGCCGAACAATCTTGAATGAATGAATGAATGAAATGGTTTATTTCAAGCAATCAGGTAATAATACATAAAATAGACACATATTACTTCATAAATCACAAGTATATCACTTGAAAGGGAGTGGAAGGAAGTGAATTTATGTAATCCCACCGCAGCTCGACCATACCATTTTCTTTACATGAATTATCAACATCCGGTTCAGGACTTAATATCAAATACAATCATAGATTTAGGTTATTAAGCATCATTGAGATCAGTGATTTAATCAAATTTGAAATACCCACGGACAAATCACTTATATTAAACAGAACCAAACACCTAAATATACTCAGATGATTATTATCAGGAAAAAATCATCCACATTTATCAGTACCAAAATTCATAACATATTCAGGCCATCATCACCAGAAAAATCACCCACACCAACCAGCATCAAAAATCCAAAGCATAACAGATGATTATTAATCATCTAAATATATTCCAGACCCCTGGTACCGATCAATGCCAAAGATCCTCCCGACGATGATGATCCGAGCATTCCAGACTCCCAGCACGATAAATGCAAAAGACCTTCATTGATGATAATCATTAGTTATCATCCGAAAGAAAAATCATCTACATTATTCAATGAAAAAAAATCCAAAATATACTAATTGAAAAAGAAAATGTGTGAAGATTGTGTTCATTTATATTGCTACTGTTGGCGCTGTTCAAGCAGCTGCCTGCTGTGGCTTCTACCAGCATCCTTTCTAAAGTGGCGTTGTTTTTTTTTTTTTTGTCTGGAGCTTGGCTGTCTTGGTCCGACTCTGCCTGGATTACTTTTTGTCACCTTTGTTCTTTTTTTATTTATTTATTTTTTCATTGTTTTTTTTTTTTCTTTTTACTTTTTTGTGGGACTTTTTCGGCCCTGCTTCGTTGACCCAAACGGATTCAGCAACGGCTCCCATTTTTTACACTCGTGATCAGCTCATAGCTCTGCGCAACATCCACTTTTCTCTACACGGAGACACTGGTCATTGCCAAGACATCTGGAGAAGAGAAGAGGCTGCAGAGCTGGATGAAAGCTCCAGATCAACGAGCTTTCTTTGCTAGCACGGCACGGAGTTCAGGGAGTGCAGTGTCGTGTGCTTCACGAAGACGTTGCTGGATGGACTAACTCTGGTTTCTGTGGTCTGGTTGGAGGGTTTGGGGCTTCTGTGTGTGGACGAGAGTGAGGCAGAGCAGTGTATGTCAACGACAGGTGGTGCAATCCGGTGCACATCCACACTAAAGAACTGCTCTGCTATGAACACCGAGCTACACGCTCTTCGTGTGAGCTGCTCCACGGTGTGGTGTCCCGGATGCAGACCTGTCACCTGCAGTCCCTCCGACTGATCTGCAGGGACTTCAACCACGCCTCCCTGTCTGCCACTCTTCCCATAGAAAGTGTTTCTGGTGCCACAACAATTGAAATTATCATCATGATATTACAGTTTTTTCCAAATGCTAAAACACATTTTCTGAAACATTAGACCAATTTAACCAAACATCAAACACAATTTTCGAAACATAAGCTAAATATACAAAATACTTAACTTATGAATCAAAATCTCACTTTGAGGTCAAAATTAAGACTCTGTTGTCAAAACTTACACACACGCATCAAATCCAACACACTACGCACCAAAACACCAAACGCAATTTTCAAAATATAAACTAAATATACAAAATTCTTGACTCTTCAGTCAGAAGCTCACTATGAGTTCATAATGAAGACTCTGTTGTCAAAACTAACAAACATGCAGCAATCACAACACACCACACAACAAAACACTTGACACTGTTCACAAAATGTTTTACAAAGAATATATAGCAAAACTGACAATAGAATGCAAGAAGATATTTTGTAATGCCTAAATAAAGTACACATTTTTACATCTGTTTTTACATCAAAAATTCTTATTATTTATTGTAAAATAAGAATCAGCAGGGTAGAGAATTGTTGCTACAGTAATGCAAATCACAGGATAAATAGTTACTCATTTAAAGTTAATTTCTTTTGTAAAATGTTGGATGTGTTTTCACTCAAATGGATAAAGACAACATCAAATGTTTGTTCACATACAAATATATTTTATGTTTATCCCTAGTCACAGTAAGGAAAACATACTTTCATTTTATATTCTCTAATTGTTTCAGTTTGCACTGACCTGTTTTCCTTTTTAAATGTCCGCACGACTGATGCCACTGTGAACCGACTGAGTTGGGGGTTGACCCTTTGACCCGCTTCCCTCATGGTCATTCCATGAACCAACACATGGTCAATTACAGTGGCCCGGATCGCATCAGAAATCGGTGTCCTTGGTCTGGGTCTTGGAGTGAGTCTAGGTGCTGGTCTGGGTGGGGGTTCGGGTCCCAATGTGGGTCTGGGTCTCAATTGCCTTTCTCTGTTTTCCATTTTTCATTAGCTGTTTAGTTGCTCCAGAACTGCCTTTATATTCAGTGCAGTTGATTAGCAAAAAGTGTCTTCAGCTTTGACCAGTTGTGTGTTAATGATGACTCCTGTGTTGGAACAGAGTTTGAGTTTTGCCTCTTTGTGTTAATGTTTTGCACCTCGTGTGTTGTGAATGCCGACTGTGTCTTAAAAGTGAAAATGTGTCTTGTGTTCCGCAGAGTGAATTGGAGTTTTGAAAATTGTGTGTTAAGTGCAAATTGTGTTTTAGGATTTGACCAAAGAGTGATGTTTTTGAGAAAAGAGTTAAAGCAATTGATGAGCTTGTTTGGAGAATGGCACTTAGTGTTTTAGCAATTGGGAAAAGTTCCATTCAATTCAATTAATTAAAGATCAGTCATAAATTACACTTTAGGAGAAAGTGATAAAAAAAAGAAAAAAAAAATGAGAATATGTGCAGAATCAGTGATACATCTCAGTTTAGGAAACAAAGTCCATCAACAGGTTTAAGGCCTCGTAATCTTTCTTAACATTGTTGTTATGACTACAGATGGTCCTTCAGCTGATATCATATCAAGTGAATTATACTCAAGTTGTCTGCAGGTCAGCTGAAAATCAGGTCAGAGTTCACCTTTAGAAGTTGTAGATTCTAGGCGTTGCTTTCTTGAAATCATATTTCACACTTATTTTGCATCAATTAAAGTTTCAGATGTCTGTAATCCCACACTTCTCAAAGTCTTTCATTATTTGATTTCCAGAGGCTTAGTCAGGTCTGATGGTCCTGGATCAGATCCTGGAGTTCTGCATCCAAGTTCCTTGGATCTGTCGTCTCCTCCGTAAGAGTCTAGCGTGATTCACTAGATAGGCATGATATTTCGACAGGTTATCATTTAGATAGACAGCCGAACCCTTCAGGTTTTTTTTGTTGTTTAATCAGAGCTATCTTGTGCTTTCAATTCACAAACCTGATCAGGATCGCTGGTTTCTTTCTCCAAGGAAGTGGATGACAGACCTCAGTAGTATTTAGATCTAAGGAAATCCCTTTAGACGTGAGAAACAATCCAACTTGACATTCCATTGTCAGGTTAGCATCTCCAACAGCTGCGTTAGCATCCGTGCTAACACCAGGCCGGGCCCAGGGTTTGAGTTGAAGTCCCGTGAGAATGATGTTGTTCATTCTTATTGATCCACGTCATTCATTCTTCTCTTCATGGTAGCTAAGATAGGCTCCAGCAACAATTGTAACCCTGCACAAGACTGAGATATGGAGATGGATGTACAGGTGGTTGGAAATTTGTGGTGAAGAAAGCTTAGTCCATTTGAAGAATTTAAACAGCAACACCACTGTTCAAAGAAATAAAAAAAACCTTGAGATGTTGTGGATCCAGTCAGGGACAACTCCTTATAAACCTTGATTCCTTCCTGATGTTGACACGTCGTCGTTTTCAACAATACTATTTGCAGAATGCAGTGTCACACAGGAGCTATTTTACAATTTTTGACCAGGTTAGTTTTGTTCATTAATAGGCAGCATGCTATCAGCGTTGGATTTATTTCACAACATTCTTACCCACTCTGCTCTCTAAATCACAGTTTATCACAAGAGCCACCAAGCAGAAAAAAAATCATTCAGAGCAATAAATTGATGGATACATGTTGGATTTACATGTGTCCTGGAAGGACAGCAGATATTCTCCCCTGAGCTGCCTTTCATCTGCGGCTCTGAACTGATTGGATAGTGTTTACACATAAAGCAAAGTGATTAATTCACAACAGAGAGTGCAGCTCCTCTAAGGTGTGTGGTTGCAGTAGGATATCAATCACTGCAGCTGCTTGGATGCCAGCAGCAGCTGTCTCAGTGGAGTGAGGTGTGAGGTGTGGGAGGCCATTCCGAGAATGGTGGAGACATTGCCATCTAGGTCTGAATAACACTGATTGATTCGTTTATGGCAGTGACACAACCTATCTGCTGTGGAACAAAACACTCAACAAAACACTCACCACAAAACACTCATGTCATTTTAAAGAAATATTTGATCTGTTTCTGCATAAAATGCACCTGGTGTCATCCGGTGTCCTGGCTTTGGTCCATTTGCCATAGGCTTCTGGCAGCTGGGACAGTGAGGTGCTTTTTACAGTAAGGGTGTACTCACACCAGGCAATCCATAATGAACAGTTGTCAGTCTGACCTCTGACAGGAGACTGGTCTCATTTCCCATTAATACACCAGGCCTGAGTCCATCTTTGTGTCACACATTCCATCCAAAAGGGGGCACTGTGCCCATTTTTCTGTAGATTAACAACCATTCGTTAATGGAAGAAGTGGGCTGTGCAGACATGTTGAAAGGCAAATTCTCCTGCCAGCACAAAATATTTTATTTTCTATTATGTACTGTTGTAGAGCTCAATGGTTAATATTACTATTATTGTTTGTATATTGATGCATGTGTTTATGTTCCCCGCAATCCTGAGCAATTTACATGTAAGTCAATGTGTCAAAAGTTGTTGATATAGTTTTGGAAAGAGAGGCATAAATCACATTAGATTAGTAACCCTTCAGGTGCACTAAACTGCCATCAAATTCAGGCCTGCAAGACTACCTGGGCCACATTCTCCATCCATCCATCCTCTTCCGCTTATCCAGGACTGGGTCACAGGGGCCGCAGTCTAAGCAAAGATGCCCAGACTTCCCTCTCCCCGGTCACTCCCCCCTCCTTCTGGGGGGACCCCCAAGGAGTTCCCATGCCAGCCAAGAGATGCAGTCTCTCCAGCGTGTCCTGGGTCTTCCCCGGGCCTCCATCCAGTGGGAACCAATCCAGGAGGCATTCGGACCAGATCCCCGAGCCACCTCAACTGGCTCCTCTCGATGTGGAGGAGAAGCGCCTCTACAAGCTCTCTTCATGTGACAGAGTTTCTCAACCTATATCTAGGGAAGCGCCCAGCCATCCTCCAAAGAAAACTCATTTCAGCCGCTTGTAGTCGGGATCTTGTTCTTTCGGTCATGACCCAAAGCTCATGATCAAAGGTGAGTACTGGAATGAGGATCGAGCAGTAAATCGAGAGCTTTGCTTTCTGTCTCAGCTCTCTTTACCACAACGGACCGGTACAGCGAACGCATAACGGCAGACGCCGCTCCAATCCGTCTGTTGATCTCACGCTCCAATCTTCCCTCACTTGTGAACAAGACCCCAAGATATTTAAACTCCTCCATCTGAGGCAGGAGCACTCCACCCACCCAGAGAGGGCCACATCATAGCAGTTTTGGGTCAATTTTGGGTCAATTTTGGGTCAAGCGTACCCAAGCATCATACAGATGATCTACGGATGCTCTTAAGAATGTGAGCATGTTGTATTTTGTTTTTGTTACAATGAAAAGAATTAAAAGCAACTTTTTTTAAACATCTCTTTAGAAAATTTCATACATTCCTGTGTCTCATTTAGCTGCGGCAGATCATGATAAAATTACAAATAGGCTTCATTAGCTAGCATCCAAAACGTCTGGAAATGTTCTCATGGTTCCTTGATGTCTGAAGTGAATAGCTGTAACGGTTGGCCGAATAAAGAAAGACAACTTTGAGTGAAGCATGGCACATTTGCTCACACTCTCCATCAAATGTAAGCTGTAGCATCCATTTGAGAGACTCTACAAACATGGATTATCTTCATAAATGCCACTGTAAGACACATTTATGGCCTCCAGAAGCACTTTCTAAACCTTGTTCTGACATTTGTTCTGCATGTGCGCAGTAGTTGAGATCAGGATCTTGAAAGGAGCAGACAAAAATGTGCTGCTTTCACTGTTTCACTTGTTTTGACACTTCATGTTGCTACTTCAGTGTTTTTAGCAGGTTTCCTCCCCACAGATTCTGGATGATGAGTCACTCATTTACCCGTGCAACACATCCTCCTGCAGCATAACAGAGCATGGAAGCTAATGTGTTTCTTAAAGTACCTCTTTAAATGTCATCATCCACATTCAGCAACATTAAGAGTAAAAACTCTCTTGATATAATCTTAGGCTAGCAACTACTCAAAAGATGTTTTATTTGAATCAAGAGTCTCATCAAGTCACAAAATGTGAACTTTTGCGTTAGAGAAGTCTAACTATTTGCATAATAAATAAGGAAGCATAATTCTATTGTCTCTCATAGCTGTCAGTTTATACTTTAATCACATACATGAAATGCGTCTACGCACACACCGACATGCAACGAACGGAGAACTTCAGCCGCCTCCATGTACACTCTCAGCAGGGAATCAAATGTTTGATTTAGACATAATAAGTGAGTTATCTACAGCAGCACCTGACTGCAGTCAGTGTCCATATGCAAGAGTGGCACAGACTTATGACTCCAACTTCAGAGGAATGACTGGATTACTGACACTTTGACTTATTTGAATCTGAAGCTCTAAGAAACGGTGCTGCACTAAACCTGGAAGATGAAGAAAAACATGTCAGAATACAGATGATTTTATTGTAGACTATTCTTCAATCCAGACACGTTTGTTACCTCAGCTTTGATTAGCTGGTTAAAAACAATCAAAGTTTTTTGGTGTTAAACATCTTCCTGTTTGATGTAAAGTTTAATGAAGTTCATGTATTACAGAAGGAACTTCAGCTGAGAGAAGCAGGCATGTGGATCATCAAGAAGTCCTGCTGTTATGAACATGATTTAGTTACTTTCCATTTAAACTGAAGCCATTCAACCTGATTGGCAGAAAACATACTTTGATCTGCATATATGCCAGCCCATACTTTTAGGGGACTGGAGACATGGTGAGGAGGAGGAACACACCGATGCTGGTCAGGAAGGGTGGAGCTGCAGAACTGAGCGCCTGTTGGCTTTGTTCTATGGATTATGTGTGGACAAATGGGAGTGATTAGAGAGATTCCACGGTAACCCGTGCTCATTTATCTAAGTTGCCAAGATAACTCTTATCACACAAGCATTGGTGATAAGACTGAAGTGGTAAACAACGCAGAAAAACGACTGGGTGATGGTAATTGTTTTTTAATGAGATGTAGTCCTCTCCTGTATGAAAAACAATTAGTTTACGGTGAATGTGTGCCCGCTCTTGTTTTTGCAGGAGGAAGTGTGCCCCATGTCGCCGGGGGAGACGGTTCAGAAGTGTGTGTGGTCATCAGCGGTCAACATCAAGGACAAGTTTATTTATGTGACGCAGCCAACCTTGGATCGAGTGCTTGTTGTTGACATCCAGTCTCAGAAGGCTGTCCAGGTAATGTTCAGGATAGATGAACACGAAAAGCTCACTACAGAGTTTTGGCAGCAACTCTGAAAGTTCCAATAATTTTGCAAAAAAAAAAGAAAAGAAAAATGTGTCCTGCTGGGCCCTTAAATACGTGAAAATGGCTTTCTCTCAAAAATCTACCTCCCTTTTTCCCATCAAGGCTTTTATGCACACAGTTGCACTCCAGCTCAAGGATAGCTCTTTACAAAAACCTTCATATATTATTGCTGCGTAAAGCCGTTTTTGCTGATTGATTTTCGCAGCGCAAAGGACACCCTTTTCTCTTTCCTCACTTAATTCTGTAGATTTTCTAAACTTAGACTTTATTAATAAACTGTATTTAGAAATCAAATCTATTTGGAAGATTTATGATTAAATTAGCTTGGATTATCTGTGTGGATTTGTATGCATCCAGGTAGATTTAATTAAGTTAGTTTCAAAGTAAAAATGTAGTCAACAGGACTTGGCTAACCTTTTATTACTTAGCATGTTCTCTAAGTGGCTTTCTCAGTTCTGAAATACAGTGGTAAGAGAACTGGTTTATGTGCTTCTAGGAGGAAGAAGTTTAAGTCATGACCCCTCATTCTGTTGGTTTAGAGATAAAAAAGTTAACAAACAGAAAACCTAAATGGTTTCAGGACTTTGGAAGTCAGTGTGTGTGTGTCATAGGGAGCAGTTGTTAGCACCTCCTTATCTGGTTTTCCAAGGGAAACCAGCTTGTTGTCAAGAGGCGACTGTAGATGGATGGAAGATTGTATATGAGTCCTCCATTTCTATAAAGAGAAGAATTGTCTTTTTTAACAAAAATCATCCCTTAAGGGGTCTATATCATGCTATTCTTAACTCTTTCAGAGTCAACTATATCCATATATATGACCATATATTACTGTTGGCACACTAAATGGGTGTCGCCAATTACAGGACATCAACCTAGAGCCGTCCTCTGCAATGTGTCTTCGTTTCGCCCATGAAAAAATACAGCATCTGATCTTTTAAAGAGATGGATGTGAATATTCTGCATATTTTCTAAAATGAAAGCATTACTAGCTCAGTGAAGAGAGTAGATGCATTCTCTATCCTGGGGGCGGTGCTTGCAGTGCAAACTCTTCCTGGAAGGGACTGTTCTCACTTTGTGATGTCATAATGTGAAAACCCATTTGTTTTTGTGAATTGGGAGCGGCCGGTGCTCAGAAAGCAGGTTATTAAAGGCATGCTCAGCGATGCTTGAATAAATCAAATTACTGCTTTGGGGTTGTTTTTCATGAGGAGTTAACATAATACACTTATAAGCTTAACACAGTTGGTGTTGCATGATATAGACCTTTTAACTCTTTCCCTACACATCCTTTGTCTGTGGCTAAGATGGAGACTTCACTGTCCTGAGTGGTTTGAGTGAACACACCCCAGTCAAGGACAAAAAGACTTTCAATAACACCACTTAACGTGTTCTTTAACGTGTTCTTACCCTTTTTGATTCCTAACCTAGAGTTAGAACTCATGTCCTAAACACCTTCCTAGAGCATAAACATCAAATTTCAGAACTGAAAACAGCCTCCCGTGGAAGAGGTGAATATCTGCTATAATCTATAGAGTATAATAAGGGTAATCAATGCTTAGATTTAAACATTACTGTAGTGTCTCTAACGGGGGGACAGGATGGTGATGAGCATCCATTTCCCATTGCCAAGAGGTGTCAATTCAAATCCTTGCTGTATTTTATTCTGTGTGGTTTCAGGTGGGCAGATGTTTCATGTTTTCATGTTTGTTCAAGTTAAATTGAGAAAGCCAATTGATCTCAGTTCGGTTTCAGCTGGGCTTAGAGAGCATCAGGAGTCATGACGTCTTTGAAATACAGGCCTTAAATTGCATAAAAAAGCGTTTCAGCGGTTTAACACTTTTACCTGCCATTTGCCAAACATCCTGAGGAGAAATTACTTCCTGATGTTAAATTGAAATGTGCTTGATACATCAGTGTAAAATGCACCAGATGCTCAGGAAAAAATCATTCAACACATTCTCATTCCCAAGTCGTCACATATTGTGATTTGGTTCAGGCCCCCCCCTGTGTCACATTTTGACGTTTTGGGTGTCCCCAACTCATTGTTTTTGATGTGCTGGCCGGTCGTAAAATCAAAGGGCCGCAGCTGTCGGAATGTGGTACTGGATGCAGTACCGGATGTGGTACTGACTACGCACTGGTCCTTGGCACTTGTCTAGTACCGGTACACTAACCCAGTAACGGTACCCTAATCTTAACTTGGTACTGGTTCGTGTTCGGTGCCGCATCTGGTCCGGTGCCGGGTTAGGGTTGGGGCACCAATACGGGTTTAAGTCCCGGACCACAACTGGTCTAGTACCTGTCGCGGTACTGGACCAGTTGTGGTTATGGGAACAGCCAGTGCGTCAAAAAAAAAAACGACGACTTGGAGACACCCAAAACATCAAAAAGAGACCCGGATGAGGCCTTAACCAAACCTCAATGACTGAGGACTTGGAAGTAAAGACATGTTGAATCATCAGACAGTCTGAAGACTGACAGCAAGACTGGATTGAGCAGAAGGAGGAAAACTAAACTGACCCCAAAGCAGCAAAGAAATGGGAATATGAAATTCATTTCCATGGCTGCACCGGATTGATAATTAGGATGGAGAAGAAAATGAAATGTTTGTCAATAAAAATAAAATAATATGATAAACTAGACGAAGTAAAACCTAATAAAATACGTTCTGTAACCAGTAAAAGCTATGGCCTAAAAAAATAACACAAGGTCAAGCAACAGTATGTTTAATAATCCTATTTTCTTACAGACCTGCTCCATGAACACTGACCTTTGACCAGAAGTCCTGTGCTCTGCTTCATAACTTCAGCTTGATGAAGCTGCAGATCCAGCTGGTCTTCTGACAGAAAACTAACAAACTTTCGCTGTCCTGAGATGGTAGATGTATATTTTCAGACCAAACAGTCTCAGTTCAGAAACCTCAACAGGAAAGTTGTTGTAGATGAGTTTTGCTTAGATAAAGGTTATGCATAACTTGAAGGCTCGTGCAAACTGGGAGGAAGGGTGAGCTGACTGCAGATCTTAGCTTAACTCTGCTTTGTGACAGTTTTCCTGACAGAATTAAGAGATATAGAATTTGATAAAATAGTCCATTCCCTTTAGGAATGCTACATACAGCATAAAGTGAAGTTAACTGCTTTTCTATAGCCATCAGATTGAAAATGCATTCAAAACTATTTGTTATTCATCCCAAGTTAGAATGAAGTTGCAGGTAAAGATTCTTCCCTTGCACCCGCCCTGGTTCATGATGTTTGGTTTGAAAGAGTCTAGCTTCAGCAGAGCACTGCCATACTGTCAAAGATTGACTGGCTTTGTCTCTTCTTTGTGAGAGATTTACCAGCACAACAAAGCTCCACTCTGTCTCTCTGAAGTGCTGCTTTTTCAGCCTCAAGATTGGGTCTCACTATTTGTTGACTGTTAATCCCTGACCTGACCCATTTCACAAGAACTGAAAGTGTCCAGACCTGCACTTAACCTTCACATTGATGTGGCGACCGAACAACCCCAACATCCACCTCTTCATGGATACTGTCGCCCAGCAACCCAGCGCAGACACTGAAACATGTTAGCTCCTGCAGGGAGGAAAACTGCAGGAGCGGTTTGGAGAACAGCTCCCTGCAATTCTCTGCCAGTTTGCTGCACCTGAGAAGATAATATTTTTGTACGGTTTGCTCAGGAAACCCCATAATTCTTTGATGACAGTGTTGAGTGCCGCTCCAAAAGCCAGCATTAAGTTAAACCGCCATTGTCAGCGGTTGTTTGGGTGTGTCACCAGGCCCTCAAGACAGCTCAGATCCCTGCAGATGTTCCTGACACCGTTTGCAGCATGTAAGCCTCTTAGGGACCTGGCAGCAAGTGAGGTGCTGTCCCACGGTCTGTCAGGAGCTCATTATCCGGCTGTCTGGAGGTTCAGCGTCATCGCATTATATTACCAGGTGGTAATGAACCACCTGAACCTCTGCTGCTCACCCACAAACCAAGAGAGACTTGCTGCAATCTTGGGACTGATCCAGAGGAAGGAAAGACAAGCAAACTCTTCTTCAGATATGATTTCTTTCCATGAGCTGGTTGGATCTCGCTCAGACACATGTGTGATGCTGCTGTAATGGTTTGCATCTGACAGATCTGCTGTCTGAGCTGAAGTTTTCAGAGCATACTGAAGGAGGATCCTTTAATCTCTCTCATCCTGTCAGAAACTGTTAGTCACCAGAATTAAAGACGCAAACACCTGTTTTCCTCAACTACTGTTTGCATTGAGATTCGTTAAGATTCACAAGATATTCTTGTCTTATTTACAATAACTCTCAGGAGCACTTCACCTTCTGAATGAAGCAGATATTCTGCCAAAGCAAACAGGGACTTTAGGAACCCATGACAGAGCCAATCATGGCATCAGAATGGTTTTTGCCCTTTCGCCTTTCTCATCATCATTTCTTCTTTTACCAGAGTTTCTCATTGAGCTTAAGCTCCTTTTCCATGAGGCCACAACACTTTACTGTCAGTGTCACCCCTGTATATGGCTCAGCCTATAACATCACTGTGACAGGCTCAGAGTGAACTCCTTTACTACAAAAGTTTCTTAATTTGAACACTTTATGTTCTGTTTTGAATAAAAAGGTGATTTGACATTGTTTACATTAAATTTTAGAAAGCATATATATTTTGTAAAAACATTCTCTTTATGCCAAAGAGCAGCAGGTTAAAACCACACAACACCTTCAAAAGAAGACTTGGACTCATTGACATTCAGTGAGTTCCGGCGTAGGCCGAGCCACTCGGATTGCAAATCAAAAGATCTCTTCAGGTCCAGCCTCCTGTAAGAGCAGCAGCCCTTCTGTTTTCAAAGGCTCAGCGGTTGTCCTGTGTGTATTTTCCAGACTGTCAGCACTGACCCGTATCCTGTGAAGCTCCACTATGACAAGTCTCATGACCAGGTGTGGCTGCTCAGCTGGGGAGACATGGAGAAGAACTTCCCCACACTGCAGGTCAGTCAGCTCGAGTCATTCATTATTAAAACCAAATCTCCTTTCAGTAAAGATAATTAGAGCAGGGCCAAGGGTCTCAGACGATGTAGACCAAATGTGCACTGCTTAAAATATGTTTTTAAGCATCTATTGAACAATACATGTGGAGATTTACATTGCAGAGTAGATAAAGTAAGTAAAACCTAGAATAATGATGAGTCCAGGAGCTAATCCAAAACAGGTCCAAACCAACCTGGAGTTCAGTTAACGTGATAGAACAGGATGTGATGGTTCTGGCTGTCGTGGCCTATAAAAAAAACACCAGTTTTGAATTTGCTGTCCTGAAGAAGACTTGTCTGATGTGAACCAGGGACGTGCAGCCAGAGGAGGCAGATAAGGCACTGCCTCACCGTTATCATCCTCATATGCTGTCATACGATTATACTAATAATGAAATAAATACTTTAGTCTTTGCTAAAAATGGAATTGGACTCTCATTCAAAACATGAAGAAATAAATGATGGATGAACATTGTTAGCCCAACACATCTTCATTAAGACTGAGAGACTTCTAAAAAATAAAGATCGACTATCAAGAAGTGAAGAAAGTTTACCAATGTTGCTACTCAATCAGGCATGGTCACTCTGTAAACAAGACTCGAGAGCTCAACAAGGAAGAATCCTGCAGTTTAAGATAAAGACTTACAGAAATCACAATCACATGCTCACATTTTTTGAAGACCAATCCACAATAAGCACTACCTT
>NC_050513.1:21971028-21985607 GCF_002922805.2 Oryzias melastigma
CAGAACCTAGATGTTCCACAGGAACATTGGCAAATTATTCATTAAAGTTTTAGCTTCAGATATCAAACCAAACTTAAGTCGTTTGTTGTCTTAAATCAGGGCAATTACCCAAAGCATAGAATTAAGTCAACAGCTGAATGACTCCACAAAAACTTTATTTCTTCACCTACCAATGAAGGACACACAGACACACAATGAAGTTCAAGAGAATCAGACCGACAAATGACTGTTCAGTTCCTCCTAGTCTAAACTGCTGTAACAGAGGTCCTGCAGTTCCTCCATCTTCTTTTATACCTCATATCTTTTTTAAGATTTTCGGGTTTGTTGTAATGTCATACTTGGCCTGAGAATGATTTCCGATAACAACCAGCACAAACTGATACATTTGAAAAATAAGTAGAGAGATTGATTTTGTTTTGGTCTTTCACATAGATTAATTAGACTTATACATATTTTAGAATTGATTTTTCCTCTGAGGTTAATTGTCAGCTTTTATCTGTTAGGGCGTGCAGACATGGATTACTCAGCCCACTGACTTTATTTGTTGATTAGTGTCTGCGCCTGCTTTATCATTTTTGTCATTTGTAGTTCCATGTTTTGTTGAACAGTGATCTAAATTTGAAATGATCAATACTGAGGAACAATCTGCTTCTATTGAGCATTGTGTTCTGTGTGTATCAAAATGGAAAATTTCTCTTGTTAATGAGGATGTACAAAGTCCTTACTACAGCACATGTCAACATAAAAGTCTTTATCTTCAAGTATTCTCTTCAACTGGAATCCATAAAGACATTTATAATGCCGGGGTCTGTCTCAATTCTTTTTTGGAATTATAATCAAATTCCAAAACCTGATGTCTTGCTTCATGCACAGATATTATTTATACATCAGTGATGGAGGTATCACCTCCCACTGAGAAGCTCCAGCAGAAGGGCAGAGAGTTGAAGAGCCTGTCTTTGAAGTGACTGATAACATGTATGTTTTAGCTGAGTTACGCCCCTCTGGTTGTAATGAGTGCCTTGGTTTAGAATGAGGAGGACCCAGCAGTGCAGAGTGTGTTCATCAAGGTCACATTAAACCGCCACCATCTTCGGTGTTGGTACTCACCAGGTGATCAATCAGGCGAGTGGCAGAGTCTCCCACCACACCGTTCATACGCAGCCAGTGGGCAGGCGCTTTGACAGAGTGGAGGACTTCTTCATCCCCGCCTCCAGCCTCATCGCCAACCATGTCAGGTACGTGCAGCGGCTTCAGCTCCACTGATAACGTCTCGCCCAGCTACTTTGAGCTCAGTATTTAAAACTGATCCAATCCAGTGCATCAGTTCTAGTGGTTTTTTTTTTAAATCTGCTGCAGATCATGTGGGTCAGCTGTTATTTTAGATCATTACGCTAAGAAACATGCAGAAACAGGCAATTCATGCTCAATTTTTCGCATTTAGTAAAACATTTAACAAAAAAACAGTAAAGTTTCCATCGGCCCACCTTTACTGTCACATTATTATTTTTTTAATGTATTATTTCTGCTAATTAAGACCAAAACTGCTAAGTGTCTGCATCAGTCAGAAGACAAGCATGGCTTCCTGTTCTTTGCAGTCCAGGTGATGGAGTTGTGGAGGTTTTTGGGTGCTGCTCAAGTATTCTGTTCCCTTTGAGCTCATTATGATGAGAATAATGAAACAATTACTCAGCTGAGGAAGCAGCCAACGGTAAGGATTAGACCAGCATCTTGAGAGTGTGGAAGTTGAGTGTGTACAGACTGTTGTTGCTGTGATGCAGCAGCTGCTGTGCAGCTTCAAACCTGTTCTTAATATAGTTGGACACAATAAGTTCACCTTTTCTTTTATCTGTGTGTGGTTTTTCTTCAGTCCTTTGCTGTCTCACATATTTTAAACTTAGAAACACAACTCTTTACCAAATTTCATCAAACCGCATACAGAATACATGTAAACTTTGAGCCAGAAATCTTAAATTCATACCTGATTAATTAAACACCAATTTTTCAGAGACAATTACTTTTAAAAAGGCAAAAGATTTTTTTGCAACTGACTGAACATACTTTAAGGGTATGTGCTTGCACACATGATAAAACTTATTATGTAATTTACACGCTTTGGTATTTAATTTTAAACTATAATAGATTGGAAGTCTAAAAGAAGGTTTTCAGCCTTAAGGGATCTTTAATCATCAGAACAAAGTTGAAAAGAAACATAATCAAATCCCCACGCCTTGTTCAGCCTGGAGCTGCTGGTCCTCAGCGTATCTGCAGAGACATAAAGCTGCTCAGCAGGCACCAGTCATGGCTGATCACCATCATGTGGGCTCAGCAGACCAGAGTTACCTCAAGATCTTTCCAAATACTCTCCAGTCTTCAAAGGTTCATAAAAAAATAATTATCCGAATCAACTGATGGGATAAACTTTCTCTCCTCCTTAGTACTGAAGATAACTTGCCATTAAAAAAAATAATTAGGATCATTTATTTTTGGCGAAACCGATTTATAGCAGAAGTGACCAAAAGCATCATGCTGGATTTAATCTTAGCTGAAAGGTTCAGTTCCAACGGGAAAAATAAAACCAATGAAGGAAGATAATAGCACAGAGAAGTGTTGTGTTTTAGAGGCCACAAAAATGTGATGAGCTGTATAGTGGCAAACAGAGAAGCTGCTCTAAATGCTTGGATTGTGTTGTGGGGGTGGGGGGTCTACACTGCAGAAACTCGTGGTGTTTTTGGCTCCTGGGGAGGAGGAGTTAGCAGTCCACAGTGGACTTGTGCTGGTCAAAAACATGGATGTAATTAGATCCAGTGAGACCAGCAGAGCAGCAGCAGGGAGGGTGAAGCAACACACTTAACCATACCTCTGCTGCTTCCTGTGGATCATTTTAGACAAGAAAAGGAGACATTACTGACTAATTGTAATTAGAACGTCCCTGTTATGATTAAAGCAAAGATGACATTAAATACATATGATTATTCAACTGGAAGTTTGACAAATTCTTGAGGGTGTTTCTATATATATATATATATATATATATATATATATAATAGGCACAGGGATTGTCCAACGTATGAACCCGTGAAAACTTACTTACTTTTAGATTTTGTTTTTATGTTGTCTGAGGTTTTCTCTTTGAGATTTTAAAATGCTTCATCAGCTGAATTCAAATAAATTGTTGATTAAAATAAACAGTTGGATGCCTGTTTCATATCACACAATGTGACAATATAGATTAAAAATGGAGAACACTGTAATAAAAAATGCTATTTGTCTGTAATTGATTAATTATGATTAAGATGATAATTTGATACTCCTAGTTATAATATTTTAAAATGTTGTTCAGCTTATTGAAGTTAACACACAAGTGACTGAAGATGATCAGTCCAGCGATCAGAAATAAAGGCAATCACACCCATGTTGGAATAACACTAACAACAGAATTTAAACTAATAATTATTAATAAAACTTTTCTATTTTTATTTTTTAAGTTTCCTTATGTATATATGCAGCCTATTTATAAAAAGTACTCATGAAATAAAACTATGATGGAGTGGTTTAACTGATGTAACAAAATGTACACAAGCTTCTTCAAAATGACTGATAAACAAAGATTATAAAGCTTCAGATGCTAGAGAAAATACAGTAGTTGTCTGTGTCGGTGTTCAGAGGCAGTGAGTGAAAAATTTAAAGAAAATAAATATAACTTTGTACTGTGACGCTGTGGTTACCTTTCTCGCCTCACGCGGAGAAGACTGTGGTTCAAATCTTGTCAGGGACCATTCTGTGTGGAGTTTGCATGTTCTCCCTGTGCATTTGTGGGTCTTTTATGGACTCTCCGGGTTCCTCCCACAGGCCAAAAACATTTTTCATAGGGTATTTTAAAAACGTTCCTAGATGTGAGTATCTGTGAGGGATTGTGTGTGACAGACTGCTGACTTGTCCAGGGTGTACCCCGCCTTCACCCTGCTGGGACAGGCTCAACATTGTGACCCTTAAAGGGATGTAGCAGAAGGAAAATGAAAGATGGATGGGAATTTAACTTATGCACTAGTGAGTTCAAATAATTATGGAGTTAATTCAATAGAAAATGACTATTCACTCGTACTTTTCTGTATACCGGTACATTTGGCCAGTGCTTAACTTTTTTCTTTGTCACACAGACCAAGAGGTAGGATTAGGGGTTAGGGGATTAGGGGTTGGCTGCACATATGGCCAACATGAATTTCCATCCGTTTTTGTGCTGGTCAGACATCATTATCTCCAAATAACATCAGCCAAGTCAGTAATGCATTAAGACTAAGAGGGAATAAACATGTCAAAAAAGAGCAAAGTAAATAAATGAAGATTACAGCTATACCTAAAATACAACAATACCCATTAAAGTAATACAACTGGTAAAAATATCTGTATTTTTAAAATACAGAATGTATTTGAGTCAACATCATTTGGTTTACAAGTACAGACAGCTTTATCTGAATCGATCAGTACAGTCCTCTGATTGAACCTGGTGGACAGAGAAAAACAAAACTGTTTCCATCATGACGGACTCTGTGGCATTCAGGCAGACGTTTTCTGTTCAGCTGACATGAATGATGATGAATGATAACAAGATAGAAGTGGGTGTCTGCATCTATCATCAGAAATTCTTGTTTAATTGGAGCCTGTCGGCTCCTTAACAATTTCCCCCTCCTCTCCTACGTTATGATGTGCCATTAAGCCGATCGCTCTGACTGACCCTTTTTTGATCAGTTCAGTCTTGATGTTCGTTGCTTTGCGCAAAGATCTACAGATCTTTGCTCATATGCAGCACAGAAAAATATTTTAAAAACGAGAAGTAGGAATGATGGTAGATTAATGAAATTAAAGATGTCACAGAGAAAAACATGGCTGTTAAGGAGTTTGACCTAAAGATGCACTTGCATTTTTGTTAAAGGGAAGACTAACGAAAATGTATATTTTTAAATTATTATTTAAGCAGCTACTCTTCGCCTTTTAAGCCTGTATGAAGACTGTCAAATGAGTTAGGAAATAAAAATTTCTGCATAGGGATATTGTGTTTCAGATATGTAATGTAACAATGCTTCTTTGTAATGTTTTTTTCAGTGATAAGCCAATGTGATCATGTTAGTTACGAAGATATACTCTAACTCTCCACCACACCCAAGTTAATCCCACAAATGGGATCAAAGCAAATGACTTGCTTTAGTTGGATACGTTTTGTCATTATTGTAGATTTTTAACATAGCTGAGCAAAATGATGGTAAAAGGTTAAATCTACTGTCAAAGTGGTTTCTTTCTAGAATTATTTTAGAACTATGCGGTGTGGCTGTGGTGCAGCGGTAGGGCGGTCGACCTCTGATCGGTAGATTGCAGGTTTAATTTTCACCTATATGTCAAAGTGTCCTTGAGCAAGACACTAAACCTCACCATCCCCCTGATGGAAGGTTGGCGCCAGTGTTCAGCAGCAATGCCACCATCAGTGTGTGAATGGGTCTGTGATCGTAATGTGCTTTGGGCCTTTGAGGAAGGCTGAAAAGCGCAATACATGTATACGCCATTTACCATGTCTATTATCTTATTGCCTTTACATGTGTTGATAAAGAGAACGGATTCTTCACCAATGTTGTCATGTTTATATTAAATAGTAAAAGGAGGAAAAAGATGAACAAACACAAAATACATAATTATAGGAAAGTCCATAATTAGCTTTCTTCCATTTTTTTATTTAAGTAAATATGCTGCAAAAGAAAGATTTTATCAAAGACAGGCTGTGTTATGTAAAAATTGCTGCTGTAACATGTTAAAGAAGTTAAGTATGTTACAAATAAAAAAACTCAATTGTAAGGCATATTTAAATTTGATAAACACATTTAAATTAGATAAATAAATGTGTTAATGGTAACAAAATGAAGAGGCGTTTTTCTAATTCATCTTCATCATTTTAGTCCATCAAAAAACTAGAGCAAAAAGTTCTTTTAAAGGTAGCAGACCCTTGATCTAGACCAGGGTTCGGCAAATTACGGCCCGTGGGCCAGATCCAGCCCACCCCCACGTTCGGACCAGTCTATTGAACAATATCAGAGAGGCAGGATTTTTTTCCCAGTCCCGACCATACAGATCACGACCAATGTGGAATTTTATTTCTAAAACGCCAGAAAGACAGAAAAGGTCAAAAGCCTCTGGTGCCCAATTTAGAAGAAAAAAAAAGAAAAGGGAAGGTTGTCATAGCAAGGGATGGGGGAAAACAGTCTATGCGTAGTAATACAAAGACATTTTGAAATGTATCAGTATTATTTTTACTATTTTTCCTTATCTCTATGAAGATCTCAGAAAGATATTTCACTTAACTCCTTCAAGATGCCAAAAAATATTAAATATTATATACTACTATACTTAAATATTATATATATATATATATATATATATATATATATATATATATATATATATATATATATATATATATATATATACTCATAGTTCACCCTTTCTATCGACTTTTGGAACCCTTTGTGGCCGATGAGTGAAAAAGTTTGCCCACCCCTAGACTATTTACATAAATTTAATTCTTGTGCTTTTGAACCCTTTGGATTACTGTAAAAGAGCCCATGCTTACAAGTGTTCATGATTGATGACACTTAGCCTAAAGTAAAACATAATGTACTTTTAGTGGTGAGGAGTGCAAGAAGTCCACAGATCCAAAAAACCTGCAGGACCACTTAGAGATGCCGGTCCAGCTGTACCGACCGTTACGCTGCTTCAACCCTAGATAGACATTTGTGAGCACAAAAGTTAATAAACAACCTCCTCCATAAATAAGCAAAACTAACTAAACAAATGAATTAATAAATAACTATAATGTGACAGGACTACGTATTTTTTAAAGTCATCCTATGACAGCTTAAAGACAGAAACCCCTTCCCAGGGTTTTTTAATTATGATTATTAAGTTTTTTACCAAAACTTTACAACCTAAATGTCCTAAAAACAACGTATTTTCTGCTTATCTGAAGTCTCTGTTTCTAAAGTCTCCTCAACATGGGTGTGGCCGCTGGTTCTGAGTTGAGTGGCCCCGCCCTTTATCACCCAGAGATTTATCACACAGAGATTTCAAAGGAGAAATACCCAGACATGCAAAAATGAAATGGTTTCTTATTACATTTGTTCTCTTTCATAACAAAGATGCCACACAGACATGTTAAAAACAAAAAAAAAGGATTTTCATCAGAAGAGGTTTTAAAAAAATGATGTTTAAGGCTGTTGCTTACTGCTTAGCAACTAGAGATGGATCAGGATCCAGTTCCTTCAAAGTGTAGTAGGATCTCTTCACAGAGCTTTGAACACTTGCAGTAGCCTCAGTCACCCTGCAAAGGTAGCTCAGTTCCAATGGCCTTATTCATTCATTAACAATTCACACCTCATAGCTGTCAATGAGGCTAGGAGACCAAATTACCCGGTCATTTGAAAACTTAATATTTCAATGTGAAACTGGGCCAGTTTGAAGTCTTCATTACTGTGAACATCTGAATAGTCAGTCATCCTAAAAAACAGCTTCCAAAAGAAAATGTTTCATTATAATACTGTTTGCTTCTTCTCTTCTCTTTATCACAGGTTTGGTCTCATTCTTCACAAAAACGAGCCTGTCCTGCACAAGATCAATCTAGAGACCACTTCCTATGTAAAGAACATCAGTTTATGGGAGTATAATTGCATTCCCAGTTCTGTGGCATACACCCATCTTGGAGGCTACTACTTTATTAATTGCAAAGCAGACTCTACAGGTGCCACACAGCCCCAGGTTATCCTGGACAGCGTGACAGACAGCGTGATTGGCCAAAACCGGGATATCACTGGCACTCCCTATGTATCACCAGATGGTCGCTACCTGGTCACAGTTGATGATGGTGATGGCCTGATGAGGATCCAAAGAGTCTCGGAGCGTGGGGAAATCCAGGAGCCTTTTGACATTCACACCAACCTGCACCTGTCAGACCTGGCCTTCCAACGCTCTTTCACAGAGGTGCACCAATACAATGTGTTTGGGAGCTCCGGTCGTCAAACCGATGTGCTCTTTGTGGAATTGAGCAGTGGCAAAGTGAAGATGATCAAGAGCTTAAAAGAGGCCACAAAATCATTCGACTGGCCATGGAGCAACAAGAACCGGGTCGTGGTGGGTAGTGGACTCTTCGGCCAGTATCTTGTAACTCCATCTAGAGAGTCTGTTTTCATTCTGGATGGACGACTCAACAAGCTCAACTGTGAGATCATGGATGTCCTCAAAGGCAATGTGGTGGTGTGGGTAGGAGACTCTTAAGTCACCATATCCAATCTGCTTTTCTGTCTTTATACTATTGCACTGAATTTTGTTGCTGATTGTTTAACTCTGTGAGGGGAGGATGGTAAAAGCCACAGGTTCAGAACCCCAATATGTTTGTAAAACCACTACTAGGGATTGTTGTCCAAACTCAAAACAAAAACTAAAATAATTTGATTACACAATTTTAAAAGACAAATATGCATTTTTATTTTCACATGGTTCATTTCCTTTATTTAAACAAAATTGGCTGCCCAGATAATTTTTCTGGAATATTGGTAAGAATTTAAAACCATGTGTAATATTATTCCATTGTGTTTAGTGTGAATGCCGTAGATAATCCAACAAAAATAATTATAAAACTAAAAAGAACACAACTGAAGTTAATTGGCAAAACACATACTTTATATAGCATATAATAAATTTATAGCATACACCCAAACGTACTTTTAAAATGTAGGTTCTCCCATCTCCAATCTTTCCCTGTGCCTTTGAGGAAGCTTCCCCTTCATTAGAGGAATTAGTGTAATTATTCTCAGTGTGGCTGCAAAACACACCCTTTTCTATGACCCCTCCAATCCCACTGAGTGTGGATTTTCTCAAAACTGCCCCTCTAGCCTATCCGACCGGCCATCCAAGACAACTCGGTCTAATTAAAACGGGCCCTTGCTGTGATTCTATTTTGTTTGAAGTGGGGACTGAGTGGTTCATTATGGCTGTGCGCTGTATAACCTTTGATCCTACATTATAACCAGCTGGAAGGTTTTGGATATGGTAGTGTGTTAAATTTCATTTGAGTCAAAAGCCGAAGAATGAAAGTCAGTGGTGATGTCAGGTAAATTATTTTGAGATTTTCTCTGGCAAAGAGTAAACAAAGCCCTCGCATGCAAAGACATTTTTGTCACGACTTCAGTGTCCCTGGACCAAAACGAGTATATTTTAGTGTGGTAAACAAGCTTTGTTTGTTTTGTTTGGCACTGTGTTTCAAGTGGATGTGATAAATGTAAAGTAACAATGAACTAGCACACTGGGGAGAGGGGTAGTCGTGGTGTTGTTGAGGTGCTTTGAAGATAAGCTTGGAAGAAAGAGTCCTCTGTAAATGCTCCTGCTGTAGACTGGTAGCTGGCAAGACACTGAAGCTGTCTCCTGCTGGACACATTCTATGCATTTTCACACCCATACTCTGGCTCTAGATCACAAAGACCTGTCTTTCCTTTACAACAAACTTTTATGTTTTTCTGTCATTCTTTGTAAAAGTTCTTACGATGTTTGGTTTTAATTATAATTTCTCCTGCTAGTCATTGATGTTTTCTGTTCCTTAAATTCGCCAGTACTCCTGACGATAACCTCTGTCTGTACATAGCTGCTGACTGTGGGTCCAGTAGATTTTTTATTAATGTACAGACTCATGCAGACTCTGTTTGTTTTTGAGCAAATACTCAGCACACTCCTTTTAATAATGAAAAGACAAACTATCTCTCCTGGTCTCTTGTTCCGGAGGACATAGTGATCACAGTCATGTCTTTCACCTGCACATAGCCATGTCTTGTATGTTACCTCATGTTATTGTTATTCATGTATAGAAACATGCTTGTCATCTTACCCAGTAATAATAAAAATAAAACTTCATAACGACACAAGTTTGTTTGTCTTACTTAGTGAAGAGAAAAGGGGAAAAAACGTATTCGGCAGCTTTGTCACCATTCGTGCAGAGGATGCAAAAAAATGAGGTGAGGACTCTGGTGTTTTTCCTAGGTCTGTTTATCGTGAAACAATGATGCTTCGGTACTGCTTAGTTGGTTACAAGTATTAAATAAAAGTCTAACCCAGGTCAAAACGATCCCAAAAATGTGAATCTTTTTTGTCAATGGCAATACTGAAGGTGTTGGAAATAAAATGTCAAAATAAATTCACAGGCTGTAACTTTTTTATATGTGGTATTGTTTCATCCACATGTTTAGAAATTTAGTTTCCATAAGTAAGAAAAAAACAAATAAGGACAGCTTTAGAGCATGTTTGTTAATGAATGCAATGTGCCACATATACTGTAACAATAATGCTACAAATTATTGTGTTAGTGGCAAAGAAGAGGAGAAAAAGGCATTTAAGATGATTGTTTTGGAGTTGATCCAGCTGTACTCCATCTGTTCTACTTGGCAGGAATATGCTCACTGCTGGAGGTGTGTTTGGCTCTTTCTCTCCATTCCAGAGTGAACAGGTCACCTCCTATGTTGGCGAGAAGCAGGACTTCTGCAGCACACCATGGAGTTTCTGCAACTTCTAGACAGCACTGATACTTGTGCTCAAAAAATATTGTTGCTCCCAATCCAACATTAAGTGAATTGGCCTCTTCATCATCTGAGTTTGACAGATAGCTCCGCCTCCCACATCATAAAGGTGTGGGACCTCCGCTCCACACCTCATAGCTGTCGCGATTTCCTAGTCATGCAGGTCTTCAGCGAAGATGAAATAGTCCCCTCTTCCTTTCTGTCGACTCCCCATTGGAGTCCTTAGATGATGGCCCTGAAGGTGGCACCGGTTCCTCCTCCTCCATCTGAAAAAATCAGTGGAGTGCCAGATTGCCTTTATCTTACACCTCTTTTTTTAAAGTATTAAAAAATGTCCTTGTTTAGAGACAAATCCCCCCATCCCAACAAAATATCAATCACAGTATTGAAACAAGTGGAAGTTTGCTTTCTGTGTAGTTTGATTACCCTTATCTAAGGTGTGCACCAAGATGCCCTCAGGTATTGATCAGTTCCAAAGAGTTAAGGTTTGATGTATTCAAAATATCAATAGCATTGTAATTTGTGTAGTTTCAATGTTTTTTTGTTAGAACTGACCTTATGCGTGGATAAGGGCAGTCTGCGAGCAAAAAATGGGCCAACTTGGCACTCAAGTGAGCCCTCAGGAAATATCAGTTTTAGGTGAGCCCATAGAGTCCTAACTCTAATGCACATTTTTTTTCTACTTGTTTGCTCTGTGTTCATCTGCTCTTTCTCTCTGTTTTAAACAATTCCTGTATTTTAAATTTCAACACTTTATTGTTAGCCCTTCAGTGTTTCTTCTGCTTTTACACATTTTGATGATTTTCTTTCTGTATTTGCATCACAATTGCTATCAAGCTTCTTTTCTTTTACAGGTGTTCTGCATTCTTGCATAGATTTGTTGGGTGTTGTAGTACACCATTCTCTGTCATCACCCAATAGACACATTTGTTCTGTCACCACAGATACTGCACAAAACAAAACACAACCATAGAATAATGGGATTATTTTAAATGAACATATTCCAAATAACTCAAGATAGTTGTAAACCAAAGAATTCTAATAAAGACCTTCATCAAGGCCCAGAGTGCTTTGCAGTCACAGTCTCATTCACCCATCCACACACACATTCACACACTGATGGTAGCTCTCTTGCTATGCAAGGAGCTAGCCTGTTATTACCAGCACCAATGTGGTGTTCAGTGTCCTGCCCATAGGTACTTGGACATATGAGCAGGCAATGTGCACTGAACATGCAACTTTCCAATCAATCAATCTACCTCTGCACCAAAACCACCGGGATTGTAGAACTGAATTGTACTCCAATTCAGGGCAATTTATTCCAAGAAGGCATTGCATTTCAATAATAACCACCTCTAACTGATTCAGAGATTGAATGGAAGAGTCAAGAGCGACTGTGGAGAGATAAAGTCCACATGGATGCTGAAGCAGAAAGAAACAGAAACTGACTATTACAGTGGAATATCCTAAAAGTAAAGGCATGCAATTGTTGCTATGCTGTCTGCCATGGACTGTATGGGGGTTAGGATTCTTCCTTCCTATCCAAAGATCCTAACATTCCACATTAATAAACACACTTAACTGAGTACGGACGCCTGTTCACACCTGCAGCAATAAAGGCATTTTCTCTTTGTGTAGGTATGGCTAGGGCTGGGCACCGATTGGGTTTCATTCGGTTCCTGTGCCAAAGCAGTTCTTTGGTTTGGGTACTTTTGGTACTTCAGAAATAAAAAATAATGCAAATCAACATATTTTCATTCCCAATCGTCACATATTGATGCATGGTTAAGACCTCTACGTCAAAAATTGACTTTTTGGGTGTCGTTTTTTTTTTTTCAGCTGTGTTTCTGTGTCTCTGTGACTGAGTTTGAAGGCTGTCTTGCATTAACCCGAGAGGGGGAAAAAATAGGGGACCTTTTTTTTATTAAAGTCCAGGAGGCTGGTTGCAGCCAGAGAACCGCCGCGTGTGACAGAACTAAACGCTCACACTACCCACTGATTGGGTAACTAAAAATGTCCCAAGCCCAAAGCTGAGATTCTGATTGGCTGATGCGATGCAGCGATGTGTCAAACTTCAGATGTTTAAATTTTGGCTGCACCCCCCGATTTGTGTCTTGTCGCTCAAATCAAGCTGCTGGGAGACTTTGCGCCATGCCAGTCGCCCAAGTGGCACCACGGGGCTTCAATTCTCCTCAGAGCGCGCCTGTTCCATTGACTTCAAGTGGGCTGCATCTGCTGCGTGAATCACATTCAATGTGAATTCACCATAAGTCTGCATTTTCAATTTCCTGATGTGGGTCTGCATATGGGTATAAAGGCTGTTGCAGTAAACAAAAAAAAATCCCCCCACATAAATGTAATAGGGGTCTACATACGTAAATATTTTATAGATTTAAATACAGATAGTTATATACAGTATATATATATAACCCCTAACAATAAAACGCGTTCAACACAAGAGACTCTCAGATTCTTATGTTTTCTTAGCTACTGGACAAGAATAGAATGAAAAAAATAAAACAATAATGAAAGGTACAACTGAGGGTCACCCAATGTCAACCACAACAGTGTCTGCCTCCTTAACTGAAATAGAGAGTAGATTCCACATAAGAGAAGCCTGACATCTAGAGCAGTGGTCCCCAACCCCCGGGCCGCGGAGCGACACCAGTCTGTGGGTCATTTGGTACCAGGCTGCAGACAGAAAAAAAGGAATACATGCACTAACTTAGATTATTTCTGTGTGGTTTATTTTCTGATTCCTGAAGGAATTTTCTTTTAGAAATCTGGAATCCATTCACAACATTCATGTTGGTCACGCAGGTTCCTGCATGGCCAGCGAGGAAACTGAAGAATGGACTTCAACTTTAGAGAGCAATAGATCTGCTGTTCACAGACAAACTGGGAGTTTTCCTCAACATACAGACTCATTAAACAGTTGTTGTCATGTAGCAGAAGGCGCTTTGTCTGAAATGAGGCAACAGACTCAATTGTTTCACACACACAGATAATAAAGTTGGAGACACAGTGGATTCACGTTTATATTATATTTAGAAAATATCAGTTTCACAACGGTTTTGTCATTTTAATTTACTTTATTTATCCATTACACCTTATAAGTCAGACGTAGCTGAAGCTAGCGTCCAGTTGTTAGCCTCCACTTTGATGTTAAAGGGAAAATCTTCCTCACAAAGTTCCAGCCAGCTGGAAACATTTTACGGAGAATAAAGATTCAATCAAACAAAGTTGCTGATTTGTGGAAATTTATAGAAGGGACTTTAGAGAAATTTCCTACGGCATGGCTAAATTAGGTAGGCATCTGTTCAGAATCCTTAGCACAGGAACTGTTCCTTTGTGTTGAAAAAAATACCCAATGAATGAGGATTTATGTAAAGACAAAACATGATTAATCTTTTTGCCCTAAAAGATAATTGGAGTCTCGATTGAGGGTTAAAACGGCATTCTATGGGGGAAAAAAATAATGTAATGTTTCCTTTATGGATTTTTTTAATTAAGGAAGAACTTCTACAAATAAACAACTTTGTTCCCTTTAATCTTAATCTGTATAAAATATCTATTGATATTTTAAAACTTTTGTAAACTAAATTTCACATTTTTAAAATAGATTTTCAGAAACCTGAAGCATAAAATTGCCAACTTCTGCCCCGTTCAGACTAATCTAGAGGATCTGCAAAGCAGATGGAGGGAAGCTAAAATTAAGTTTCATCTGTCCCACCAATTTTCATTAAGACTCAGCCTTTGGCATAGTGGACCAGCTAAGCAGTTTTTTAGAGGAGCTTTAGAAAAGCTAGAAAAGTAAAGAGTTGCAGCAGTTTATTTTTGAAACAGCTAATGCATCATGCAGTTTGTCCGTCACTCATAGACTGGGTGTTCCTGGTGTCAGAAATGCATTTAGGCAATTAAAACTGACTTTCTAGAAGTGAAGTTGAGAGTCAAGAGAACTTTAGAGTCGTCAAAAATGTC
>NC_050513.1:21985707-22013429 GCF_002922805.2 Oryzias melastigma
CGCAAAATCCTCGCGCGCACTACCGACAATATTATTTTCCAGACACAGACCTTGATCGATCACAAAAACTGATGTTTGTCACCCTCCTCAACCACTAGAGGCTTCAGGTATACCAGAACATTTCCCGCATGCAGCCTTTTCCAGCTTATCACAGCCACGAAACACTTTCCATCTGCGAAACGCACAGATTCTGCACGACAGAGTGATTGAAATCTTCTTGAGGATAGAAAGGATGGATTTTGTGTTTAAATAATCTGGATTTTTGGTGAGTAAAATTTTGCTATCTCCCTACATAATATTGAAATTTTATCAGGTTATTTTTTATGCTTTTGGTGTGTGTGTGGCAGTTGTACCTGCAGTAGAAGTTTTATTGCCATAAAATAGTTAATGAGGGTTGGATTGATTCAGATGGAGCACTACTGAAGGCCTAGGTGTGAAATGCACGGCCCGCCACTGCCCAAAACTCCAAAAAAGTGACATGAAGGATCCTTAACCAGACATCAATATGTGATGGTTGGAAATGAGAACGTGTTGACTTCTGTCTTACTTACCCTCAATTGCTGTTAAGTTGATCACTACGACCTAACGCTGGCAGCACGGCTAAAGAAAACACAAGAACAGTTTCACTCTACTGGCTCACCAAGTGGTCTATGACCCACCTGTGTGCCCCTCAAAGATACTGGCAGACAGCCTGTTGTCAGGAAGTAGTGGTGGAGGATCCAAACGCAGGAGACCAGGTGTCAGAGTAAACCCTGAAAACACAAACAATATTTAAGGAACGAGACAAAAGTCAAAGTGCAATTTCTCCAGAGGAGAGCCTGTCACAGTAGAGGAACTCAGTCCACTCTGCAAAGCAGCTCTGAGTCTCGCCTGCAAAAACCCTCTGTTTATTCTTAAGGGAAGTCCTAGCTTGCAAAATGGAGGAGTGAGTCTGGGTTTGCACAACTATGGTGTTAGTGCACATGTTATTCTTAACTTCAGCTATTTCCAAGGAAAGCCAACAACGGTCACTAATAAGTTCTAGTCTAATCTGTTGTCTCTTCAAGTCACTGCAGCACTTCACCTGTGCACTTTCTTTCCCAAGATAGTGCACGGAATTTTCCCAAAATGGCTTGAGAAGCTTTGTGTGCATGAATGGGGAGGTTTTTCAAATTTGGTATATTGGTGCAAATAGAATTTAAAAACAGTACAAAAGAAAAAGGAGTTAGAGTTTTGATGAAGGTATATAATAAACGATGTAATTAATTATATCAAAAGATGGCAGAACAGAACAGAGAAGATGACCTGACAAGGAGGAACTGAAAACCAAACCCCAACTGAAATAAAGACAGCTGTGAATCACGACAAACCTGACACTGATGTGACAGAGGGACAATTCAAAGCAGAACATGACCAAAACCCATTACATAACTGACAAAAACCAAGCCAGAGTCCACAATCCTCACACCCGCAGTTACTCGGGCAGTTTTGACCTTAGGCCTTACGGAGGGTCTGCTCAACATAGTAGAGCAGAAAGTTCAACATTTGGCTGCAAATACTAGAAAACATTGAGACAAAGAAGTGTCTACATTTGTTTTACTGTCTGAAGACTTGAGCTGAACAACATAAGCAATAATCACACAGAGTATAGCATGAAATATTTGGCACAATGTGTTGGATTTTCCTAGCTTCTCGTCTGTAAGTCCGCGAAGTTGTGTTTGATTCGGGCAGTAAAATCCAGGCGAGATCCCACTGAGCTGTGTGTCAGCTGGTTATCTTCTGCCCTGGGGGGTATGTTAATGTCACGCTGCATGCTCTAACATCACCAGCTGTTTCTGCCCCTCTGTGAAGATGTTCACAGTCAATGTCAGACGCTGCAGTGTGATGTCTGACCAGGGAGAGCTCACAAAAACGATGGCATTTCTTCTTTGATTAACGTGCAGCTGTAGAAATGTGCTTTTAATCAGTTATCCATGAGATCAGATTGGATAACTGATGTTAGGCTTTAAGCTTATGACTAAAAAAACTTGTTTTGTTTTACCTTCATTCATAGATGGAAAGTTGGTTCTCACCAGGAGACAAAGGTAACCAGACAACTAGGGCTGGGTTAATAAAATCGATGAATCTTTCTGAATCAATCTAAGCTAAACAGATAAATAATCAATCCATAAAAGTAGAGATCGATCTAACAGATAAAGCGAAAGTCCACTAGTCTGATGCTAACATATAATGTGGCTATGTCCAAATTTCCTCCCTAATACCTAACCCCTAAAAACTATCTAGTGCCCTGGATTTTAAAGGCAGTTGCTCCCTACTTTTCTTTTGCTATTCTAAACGCCGGATATGACATCACTGATTTCAAAATTGATCAAAATAGAATCAAAACAAGCTTTTCACTATGTTTATTTATGACTCCATTGTGTTCTGATGGTGAAAATATGGATGGTTTATTCAAAAATTACATTTAAACACATTTTTCTTTGTTCAAAATTGTTCGACCGCAATGCATTGTGGTCTGTATTCGCAAATCTAGTGAGCATCTATGAACACCAGTTTTTCGCAAGGACTTCTGGGAAATTTGTATTGTACTCAATTTATGAATTAGTAGATTTGGACAGCATTAGAAAATGGCGAATGCACTATATAGTGATAAGGGCGGGAATTCGGACATAGCTTGGGATTTCCCGTAGGATGCCTAACGCTCAGTTGACCTAAACATATATTGCTGACTAAATAAACATCTTAGTAAAATCACAAGCACAAATTTTCAAAACTCTTTTAAAAATGTTTTTGTTAAATTAATAATTTGTGCTCCAAAGCACTTTTTTTTTTTGCTCATATTTCATTCTTCTTCTGGAATAAGGTGTAATACTATAGTGTGATCACCCCCTAGTGGCCAAACTGAAACGCCCTCCAGTAGAGGCAGAACAATGTCCATGTAACACTGTATGCTATTAACAATCTTATTATTGTATCAGTAATACATTTTACAGTATGTGAACTGATTAATATGAACATCTTCAAAACATACATATAGATTATTAATATATTTCTAAACAAAAGTGTCAAAGTGTGTGAATCATTTAAACTCAATATAACTTTATTGGAATTGAGTGGATTGAAAGAATTGCAAAAATCTGAATCAAATCAAATCGATCCAATAAAAAACAAAAACAAAACATAATCAATATAAATAAAGTTTAGCATGAAATACAACAGGGGTTCATACTTAATAAACCCCTATTATGACAGTCAAAACAGCCCAACACTAGATACTCTCAGCCTGTATCTGTTTGCTCAGCTGTTGGACAGGACAAGTAAAAAAAAAAAAAATCTAATTTATTCTGGAAATTATTGGTGATTCCCAACCCTTACTACAACTATTGTGACTAAAAAGATGTTTGGCAGTAAAATGATGTTGGTTTTGTGTTAAATCAAAAATAATCAAAACAGACAGTAAATGGCAGAATGTGGAAAACATTCCATTAAGAGGAATTTATCTATCAAATGTTCAAGTCTGGTCAGACAGTAGGTGATAACCAAGTAAAAGCAACACTGAATACTTTTGGCTTTTACCATCTTCTACCATTTTCACACATTTTCTCATCATTCACACGCCTCTCCACATTTTCTTTTGTTGCACAGATGCTGTTTACTTCTACAGCACTAGTTTGAGGCAGGCTTTCACGCCTGTCACACCACGAGTCTGTGTGTACAAACATTTATCTGAGTCTGCAGTGATGCTGAGGAGCGAGATGAGTGTTAGAGATGTTTAAATGTGCGTCCCTTACGCCTCTCTCTGCTGCAGCAGCAGTTCACTTACCTCCACCTGCCTGCCACTCATTCATCCTCATCAAATGCAGTTGGATGCGGCATCTCGCTGCAGTGGACGTGATGTGACAATCGGCGGCGGTGACCGTCTTCGCCTTTCAGATTGTGTAAATCAGGCCCTTGTGGGGTTCGGCCCTGCTGTTGTCAGGACTTTTCCTCAAAAACTCTACAGATGGACTGCAGACAAGCCTCATAGCGCTCCATTAAGTGGCTGCCAAATCATTTCTGCACCACTTGACAGTTGAGAAAAAAAAGACGGATTCTCCTGAACGAAACGCTCTGGGCCCGTTCATCCATCCAACTGCTCCTCCAGCTCCTGTTTTCTCTGTGATCCTAGCTTTTAAACCTCTACACTTCTGAGAGGCACTTCTTTATTTCTTTCTTTACAAAGAATGCCAGAAAATACTGATTTGTTGCCAAAAGTATTAATAGCGATACATTTACATTTTCTGCTAATTCTTTTTCCCAGCATTCACATGTAAAGTCCATAGAACGTCCAACTGTAATGGACATCTATTTTCTTTAGCATTCATTACTTTTTCTCAGATGGAAATTTGTGGTCAGTTTTCAGCACAGACTGAATCCGCTTTTTCTCTGTTCTTTTAATTTTTCAACAAAGGAAACGTATTGAACTGTAAACCGAGAACCTGCTCCTAGAGTCAAGGAGATCCAGCACCAGCTGAGGAGCATAGTCTGGACCCTGTCCTGGTCTTCCACTGGGCCTTCTCCCAATGGGACATGACTGGAATTTATCCCCATCCATCCATCCATTCTGCTCCACCCATCCAGAGGCAGTAGTCTAAGCAAACACACCCAGACTTGCCTTTCCCGGGCCACTTCCTCCAGCACCTCTGAGGGACCCAGAGGTGTCCCAGGCCAGCCTAGAGACATAGTCTCTCCAGTGTGTCTTCACAGGCCTCTGCCCAGTGGGAAACACCTCTCCAGGGAGGCGTCCAGGGGACATCTGGACCAAAAAACTGAGCCACCTCAACTGTGTCCTCTCAATATGAAGGAGAAGCAGCTCTTCTCTGAGCTCTCTCCGGGTGACAGAGCTTAACCCTTTCTTCTAACTCTGTCTCTAAGGCCTACAGAGGAAGCTCATTCTGGCCGCTTGTATTTGGAGCCTCATTCTTTTGGTCATAACTCATGACGATAGCAGAGTATTGGAATGAAGATCCATTGGTTAACTGAGAGCCTTACCTTTTAACTCAGCCCCCCCCTCACCAGAACGGACCGGTACATTTACAGGTTTTCCTAAAAGCAGCATAATGATGATTAATCATAATCATATCAATCAAACACCTTTACAATAGTTCAAAAGATGATCGGATGGAGACTTTAATAATAATAATAATAATACATTTTGTTTTAAGAACCTTTCAAACCAGCTAAGGACACTCTACAGTAAAATAGCATTAAAATAATAAAAATAGTCCACATAAAGAAAGGCACAATACATTTGGATAGTTTAATGGTTGGTTTTCTGTGCCAGTTTGTGTTCTCATGTTTTCTTCAAGCTCACCATCATGTCGTGATTTGTACACCAAGCTGCTGTCCTGAGAAGAACAAACCTGTCAGACCTCCTCCTAAACGTCTGCTATGCGTCACCATTCTAACACACAATCTTCTTCTTTTTCTTTTGGCTCCTCCCCTCAGATCTTCACTGTGAACCCTTTGCCTCCATCTGACATTCTTTCTTGCATTCAACCTCTCAAAAACAATCTTCATCCATGAACCTTCTCTTTGGATAAAACAAACCAAAGTCACCAATTATAAACTGTTTTATTATGCTTCTTTACACTTTAAATAAAACTAAAACAAAGCCAAGAACTGAACACAGAAAACATGAGCTGATACAAACCAAGAAAGCTAAACAAAAAAGCAGCAATTCTCCTCAGAAGAATGTTTTACAAACACACAAAAATGTTAAGTTTCAGGCCTGACCAGGAAGCAGGTCGGAGCTGTTAAAACAGGAGCAGGTCGCTCTGATCTCGTTGCCAACAAGACAGATGTGAAGTCCCCCCATGACCCACACCTCCACAAGCTGTTCTTGAGAACACCAACCAGGTGGGCTGTAGGTGAAGCAGACTAACACTCATGTTTGGTTCTGACAGGTCAAGGTTTTCAGGACCAAACGAAGTCTGTTACAGTAAGAAAAGGGATGCATCACACAGATCTCTTTACCACACAATAATATACAATCCAACACTAACACACCTTACACAGGGATGGTGGGGCCTGTGATCTTCTGTCCAAATGTTGGAATGCTTCTCCCACAAAGGCTTCAACAATGACTTGTACAATTCTCCTGAGCCGGCGTGATTAAAGTAGAAGCTGTTTACATCCGCGGTCTCGTGGTAGAGGCGTGGAAAGAGGAGGGAACTCACATTGAGCTCACTCCAGATAGGCGACAGTACTTCCTATGGGGGATGTTTTTGAAGAAGTAGTTAACTGGACCCTAAACACAACAGATCAGAAGATAGATTTATGCACATTTGTCTTGTATAGATGTACTGTGGATGGTAGGTTACTCCACAGCCTTTGTTCACTCATGACCCCCATAGAGCTAAAGGTTTAGCTGGAGCACCTCTTTTTGTGGAGAGGCTTTCCTCAGCAGATCATCTCTGGAGTATAAAAGCTAAAACCCAAAGCTGCTGAATGCCCCAGCTGACTTGTCCCTTATTTGCATGATGGTTTTCAGGTTGATTAATTTTACCGTGAAAGTGTCACATCTGGCTGAGCTCAGTGTGCCCCCCCTCCATCTGCTCCACCTCATGTGGAGAGTCAGTCTTGTTGTGATTATAAGCTGTGAATTATCTGCACCACTAGGTGGCACAAGCGGTTGGTTTGGGAGTTGTTGTAACTGCATGACTGATGTAAAAACTGCAGAAGAAGACAGATTAAAAAAACAGATTAAGATTCAGCAACTGCATGGCCTGATTATTAAGAACACGAACACAACAAGTCTCATCCCAAATCCATGTGATTTTCCCTGAAAGGCTGGATGTGGAACTTGCTTTGTTTCTTGTTCCCGTTTTCCTCCGTTTCGATCGTCATCATGCAGCAGGAACAAGTCTTTGTCTCCTGACTTTCTGTCAGAAAAGCGGAGTCCTTTGTTTGGCTCCCCAGGCTCACGCAACAGCTGCTGTGTGGAGGAAGATGCACTTCGGAGCCTCGGAGAGTTGTTGAACGAGTTCAGGGTGAAACCTTTCCTCTTGTCACATCTGCTGCTTCTTTATTCCCTCCATTGTCACTCTCACATTAAAAACCCTTCTCTCTTTTTATTGGTCTTCTCAAACCACTGCAAAACATCCAGACTTTTCCTTCCTGCACGATACGGCGCTGTGGCTCATCAGCGCCATTCAGATCCAAAGAGGGTGAATCAAAAGAATAATGAAACTAACTAGAAAAGCTGCATTACCTGCAATAATTCTGGAGTTGTGTTTTTTTCTGAAAGTAGTCGCTCAATATGCTAAAGCTTCTGGATGACAAATGGTGGCACTGTTTACTTTAATTGCTGAAGAGATTTGTTGAAAATGCAAAAGCTATTTGCACAATGTGGAATTTGCTATAAGACTGAAAATTTAAAGAACTATGAAAGAGCGCTGAAGTTGACTTAAATTTCTGAAAAATTTGCTTAAAATCCCTACTACATGCCAATTTTGAAAAAATATTCAGTGTGTTAAATATGAGCTAACTCCAAATTAGCCCCAAAAAAACCTTTGTAGGCAAGGCAAGGCACATAATTTGGCATCTAGTAGATCTAATAGTAGATGCCAAATTAGCCTAAAAAGCTAGCTCATTCCTTAAATACTAGCTAAACACCAAAATAACCTAAAATTCCTCAGTAAACTAAATTAGTCAAAAGCATTAGCCTTTTGCTAAACTCTGAATGAAACTCTAAATTAGCCCATAAAAACCTCAGTGGCTAACAAATTAGCCAAAAACGTTAGCATCTTGGTAAATATTAGCTGAACTCCAAATTAGCATAAAAAACCTCAGTAGATGCCTAAAAACTAGCATATTGCTTAAATACTAGCTAAACTCCAAAATAGCCTAAAAATCCTCAGTAAACTAAATTGGTCAAAAACGTTAGCCTGTTGCTAAAATAGAAACTAAACTGTAAATTAGCCTAAATCCCCTGAGTAGATAACAAACCAGCCCACGTTAGCACGGTGCTAAAAAATTGGGTAAACTCCAAATTTTTGAAAATAACTTTAAAAGATTCAAAAATCATGAATATGTTTAAAGACTTGTTGCTAATCTACTTAAAATGTTTAAATTTTAAGACTTTATCATTCATTTCCTTTGGGGAATATTTTTCTCAATATTTCAAAAACTTTAAAGTTTATGAAAACTAAATATACAAGCAGTACTGTTCTGAACAAACTGAAAGTTTTGATACCAAGATTGCTGAAACGCTGGAAGTGTGACATGTTGGAAATTGTACAGAAAGGAGCCGGAGAATAACTATTGTGTGAATGCTTACTAAGCATTTACACAAATATCAAACCAATCCTATCTCTGATTTAGTATTGGTTTCACACACATTTGTAGAAAATATCAACATTTTGCAAAACACTTATGAAAACATGATTAAAATCAATCACCTGCAGTCAGATAAGGTGATTATTACACTTTAGTACACCAGATAAACGAATGTGATGTCAGGCTGGACACACCTGGTTTGATCTGTTGGACCATGAAAATTGTTTTTTTATTTTTTTATTTTTTAGCAAAGCCAGATTCAAACAATCTACAGCCTGGTCTGAAATTTGTTGGAATTTCGTGGCTGTGAAGTAGAGTCCTGTGTGGTTCCAATCACAGCGTCACTGAAGCAGCAGCACAGTTTGACCTACTTTTTAGATGCTGCGAGAGCCTCTGAACTCAAGTGACAGTTTGCACATGTAAAGAAACGCAATCCAGGAATGAACGAGCGCCTTGGATGCTGCAGCTGTCGAGAGTTATCAGGCTTCTTCAACTGATAGTTTTACCAAGCTGTGGTGGACTGAGCAACCAAAAAGCAAGACAGGAGGACATTTTTTTATTCAAAAGATATTTTAAATAACCGCGTTGGGCCATTAAAAGAGGTAATTTAAACAATAATGAAACTAAGGCTTAAAGTTAAACAACAAAAAAGGCAACATAGATTAACTCAGGACTAAAGTAACATTAACGTAAGTTATTGGACACAAAGGGGGGACATATATAGTGGGTCAAACCACTGAAGATACACAAGGGTGAAATGAAACAAACTTTAGCTAAAAACAACATTCAAACACTTTAAATTACTTTTTAAATGTAGACTAAATCTAACATACAGTTGCCTTTAAGAAATGAATGAAAATTACTAGAAAGTAAAGAAAATACTAATAATCTATACAGATAAATGCATCTTCTCCAATCAGCTGCTTGCTGTCATGTTGAAGCTGCTTAAGTTGGGTTGTGAGGCCTGACGTCATTTCTCCACCAGATGGCAGCGTCAGCAGCAACAGAAGTGGTACCAGTAGCTCAAAGAAACAATATAACATTAACCCTTTAACGCCTGAGCTCCAGTGTTTATGTTCTTTGATTTACTGTAACTTTTCAACACCATAATTCCAGTAGATTCTGAAGGAGAAAAGCGGCTCAGGAATTATGGTGTTAACGGTTGAAAAGATAAAGTATTTTAAAGATTTTTGTGTTTGTTTGTTAACTTGTAGCTCTTTTCCTTTTTTTTTTTTTTTTTTTTAGGATCAGATGAGGTGCGTTTCCAAGGTGACAGTGAGAAATTCATTTTTTAGTCTGATCCGTCGCAGGTTTCACAAACCAAATTTGAAAGATTTCATTTGTGTGAGTCAAAAACTACATTACAGCTCTGCAGCTTATTTTCTCTAAAGATGCCAAGCAGACTTTTTTTTTCATTACAAAACATCTCAGTTAAAGTCAAACCCTTCACGTTGTCATAGCAACTATCTGATTGACACACACCTGGAGAAGTGAGTTTTTTAAGTTCCCAGCAATTGGAAGGCATTGCCTTCTATTAACCTGACTGTAATGGAAAAACGAGAGGTGAGAAATTCAATTCCAGGACCTGCAGCAGGAGCTGAGAGGAGCTGACAGGTCTGCACGTCACCCAAGAGCTGATCGCACAACTGTTTCCAGAGATCCCAACACATGCAGACCTTGGAGATGAACAGCTGAATCTGAGCCATGAGTGAGGCGTCTGATAAAAAAAATGATGCAATTGATGAATCAACACTCAAAAAAATGAAAGAGTGAAAAATGAAAGCTAACAGAAGCGCAGAAATGCAACTTGAGGAGTAATATTGAAGTTATAGATGTGCAGTGTATTTTTTTAAATACAATTTTGCCTTTCATCTTCTTAAGCACTTCTGCAAAACTCCTGCTTGTATATTTATTTTTTAAAATAATTTTATAATGTATTCATTTTTTATGCTAATTAAAAATAAGCTGGAAATTATCAAATCCTTTGAAATGTTTGTTCTCTTTAAAAAAAAAGAATCTAATCAAATATTTATTTACAAAGATCATTCAGACTTTTATTTTTGTTTTTACTCTATTAACACTTTTTTAGTGAATTCAAAATGTGTTATAGCACATGTTCATTTAAATGAATATTTATACACGCAGTTTAATCAAGTTTCTATTAAAGGTTGATCACTTTTCATAGTTCTGTAGTCACAGCACATCTTCTCATCTTTTTACTCTTTTAACTCCAGATTCACTGGACCAGCTTGTTACCTTTTATTGTTATATTGGCTCCATTGTTTCAGCTTTTTTATTGTTTTTCTGCACACGCAAAAATCCATGGTTACACACAAATTAAGAATTACACACATACAAATCTGTGGTTACACACAAAAGGTTACACACAAATTAAGAATTACACACACACAAATGGGGGTGAGTGTTTTCTCTCCATACATTCATTCTGTTGTTTACACTCTCCCACTAGCTTACAGCTCCTCACAACCTCAAGCTAAATTTATCATAGCAAACTAATGTTCAAAGGGGAAGAATTTTGGAGTTGTTCAGCCGTGCAGTTTAGATCCAGATTCCAGTTCAGGCGAGGAAAATTAAGACCTTCATGGATCCATTCGTCTTCAAGCTGATGCATCAGAATTAGAGCAGGCCCGTCACAAATCTGAGCTTTTTCAAACCGTTGGTTTTTATTTGATCCTGGTCCATCATGACTTGGATAAAGAAATGCTCATTTTAATGCTTATTTTAAATTATTTTATATATGTCCTCCATTTTCAAAAAGACGCTACTCGAACATGTTAAAAACACCAAAGCACCATTTTCATGTGGTGGATCTTGAAGGTGTGTCTGCGTCACAAATGTGTAAATTAAGAGTCACACATGGGTTATTGTTTTACACAGATAAACAGCCTGTATGAAAACACACTCATGTGATAAAACATCCACAAATGAAGCTCCATTTGCTGCAGACACAAATGTCTGAATCACAGCTTCACCTTCAGTTGATTCAGTTCCTCAAAATAATAGTGAAGGCTGGTGTCACTTTAAATTTCAGATTTTACACCAACAATAAATGTGTAGTTTGTTTATTGTGAGAGTTAAGCTCTAAAAATAACCTGTGACAATTCTACAAAATAGGATTACATATGTTTTAAGGCTGTAAAACTCATTACTACACACTTTGTCGAGTTTTCTCAGACAAATTTGAACATTTTCACTTGTTTCTTTAAACATTCACAGAAAAATATGTTCAGCAAGATTTATTTACATTTGAAAAGATTTCTGTGATGGAGAAACATGGAGAGGATTGATTTACAAGATCAACAGCCAATGAGGACACAGAACACATAGTATTGTTAAGACAAAACACCCCAAAAAACATGCAAAAAAAAAAATGTAGCAGTGAGACGACAAAAGGTGAACCGCAATATAGAAACGGACCAATGTACAGCTGGTTGTCGTTTTGTTTTTTGTTTTTTAGCAGTTAGTTGCTTCAGTTCCTGACTATGACAACTCTGCTGGATTGTTTTTCTTTTTTCTAAACTGTTTAGTTCTGGCAGTCTCCTTTTATTTATTTATTTTCTATTTTTATTTTTTTAACATCTCTGTTAGAGGTTACTCCATCTCGTACAGCTGGGATTTAAACACGAGAGCACATGAAGCAAATTATATGAAAATTGGATGCAGAGAAAAATAGAACTAGAAAACTGAAGTTCACTTCACACCTCCTACAAGAGCTGTGAAGGACCGCACTGAAACCATTTCTGTTCAATGAGTCTCAGGATCAAACCACAAGCCTTGGAACCATGGAAACCACACCACAGTCAGACCAATTTTAGCATTTTTTTTCCTCTTTGACATTATTTCTCAACAAATTAAAACATCAAGGATCTTTTTCTCTTCTTGATTCATGAATCTTACAGTAACTTCTGTGAAGTGATGAGGTGCAATCATGCCTTTCTAGTCAACCGTGACTTCTACATCACAAGAGGCAGAAAATGAGCAAAAGCCTTTGGATCATCATACGTGAAGGAGGTGCTGCTTTGTTTGGTCAGAAACAGAAAACCAGCTGAGGGAAGATATCACAACAAGGAGGCAGAAAATCAATCAAAGAGCAGGAATCTGCTGTGAAGCCTTTGTGGTTCGGCATAAATCACAACAGAGTCTACATTCCTGTTAGAACAGCAGCAGCAGTTAAACAGTTCTCCACATGCAAAAGCTCTCTGAAAAGGAAAAAGATTGTTGTTTTTTTTAAAAAGTGCCTGAAAATGGCATGTTTTGGGGTAATATTTGGTGTAAAAATATCAAGTAAGAATGAAGAACATGAAAACACATTTTACTCAACAATTACTGAGTCATGAGGCAGTCGGACGATAGTGACCCTGAAGTTTTCATCTTTTTGATCTTTACATCTTTACTAAAGTCTGCTTTCTGATGATGGAAGCAGACAAATATCAAAGAAAAATCTTGAAAGAAAAACAAAAATCACATGAGGAATTTCTTATACTACACTTAGTAAACATGAGATACTTAAAATTCTATTTTGATCATTGTTTGATTTATTGTCTAAGTGTTCCTAGTGGTATTTTAATTGTGATTATTCTGATTTAACCAAAATAAAAACGTGTCATTTTCTAGTTCGTCAGAAATATGACTCTAAGTTGTGAGCGAGACCATTGGTTTGAATGGATGGATGGATGGAAGGGATGGAAGTCAATGGGACTTTGGGCTTCTTGGAACCAACAGGTACTTCCTATTTGGAGCATAAGGGGGAGGGGTTGATATGTCCATTGATTTCTAAAGTCAATGATCCTAAAACATCTCTGCTTCACCCACAGAACATCTCTCCACTGTCTTCCTGCTCTCCTCCATGTCCTGAACAACTCCAACGTTCTTCTCTGTCACTCCAGACTTCCTCATAAACCACAGCTCCTCTCTCTGGTCCTGTCATAGACTTTCTCTAGATCTACAAAAGATCCTTCTGACCTTCTCGGCTCTTCTCCCAAAACAGTCTCTTTTCACTTCCAGAGGAACTGAGCAGCAGAAGTGAATTTAAGGGAGTATGATTGATGAGTGATAAAGGGGAAATTTCATGAAAAGCTAAATAAACTGCCCACAGTGTGATAGTGAAAAAGCACAACTCATCACTAGCACTCCAAAGCACACACACTGTACAACTGCAAACATTCCCTCACTATTCCAAAGTAAGATGTGTGAAAGCAAACCAAAGGTAAGAGTATGTAGATTTGTTTGTTAGCATGTTACCTGGTCTGCAGAACTGTCCTGATGTGTAAACACAGTTTGCTGTCGACTTGCTCTGTATTTTCTTCAGCAGAAAACTGAACTTTTTATTTATCTAAACCATGAAAATATCATGTGATTTTTAAAACTACTGTCAAAAACTGATAACCATTTTATCTTAACAGTAAAAGTCAATGGAACAACCTCAGAACTTTGAATTAAATTGTTTATTTTAAGCATTCAGGTAATAATACATACAATAACATCTTACATTATCAATCACAACTTGATCACTTGAAAGGGAGTGGAAGGAAGCGAATTTATATAATCCCACCCTGATTCAACTTTACCATTTTCTCTACATGAATTATCAGTATCCGGTTCGGGACTTAATATCAAATATTTATACTCCAGGAACATAGATTCAGGTTATGAAGGATCATTAAGATCAGTAATTTAATCAAATTTCAAACATCCACAGACAAGTCATTTATATTCATCAGTACCAAAAATCTAAAAATATTCAGACGATTGTCATCAGGAAACATTCCTCCACATCAATCAATACCAAAATCCAAACATATTCAGACCATCATACCCATAAAAAATCACCCGCACCAACCAGCACCAGGAATCCAGAGCATACCAGATGATTAATAATTATCTGAATATATTCCAGACCCCCAGCACTGATCAACGCAAAAGATCCTCCGGTCAGTGGATACAGCGTCCATGGACTGAAAGTACTGATGGAGACATAAGAGTCACTCCTCAGGGCTATGTTAAAGCTGTAATTTATGCATACAATCCAGAGGAGGACAACCCAAATGACCAGCTGTTACAGTTTCACACAGGATGAGGTGATAATGACTTTAAGCCTTTCGGCATCAAACAACTGGAGCAGAGCTATAATAAATGTTAGCACTGTTGGTTCTTGATTATGTGACTGACCAGATTATCTGAGTCACACGTGTATGTGTGTGTATGGGGGGGGGCACCATGACCTCAGCAGGGGAGACTCCCAGTGTGAGAAAGCCCTAGAGAAAAACGGCAGAACAGCACCACCTATGGGTGGGCGAAAAACCTACACCTGTTGGACTTGTCCAGACATGTTCTCTCACCATCAGAAGCAGCAGTGAAATCAGTTGAGCAGAAACTGAGAAGCTGTAAGGACTGACTGTGTGTTCACCTGTTCTCTTTCCTTTATGTGTGCGTTCTTGAGGAAATACCACACACACACACTGCCAAACTAATGCATACCCATATCGGAAACCTGTGCTAACTACCAACTGCTGCAGTTCACTCTGTTCATCGTTCAATAAAAGAGGAAACCTCAGTCTCTCTCCAAGCGTCTTCATTCTCTGTCCGGAATCAAAGTCTATGATCTGCCGCCTCAACCAGCAATCCCGTAGCGATGCTCGACTTCCCCTCGCACAATTGGTCCTTCGAGCCGGATTGAGTGCAACCAAAGAAGATCATGGACAATGCAGCATCAGACACTTCTGAGCACCGGAGCCGCCCCCAGAGGAGCCACCGCTTACCTGCTTATTTGGAGGACTACCAAGTTGGATCTCAGCCACCCATGCACTCAGCTCCACCTGTTGTTGTTTCCCGCTCCGCCAGCCACTACAGCAACAAATCGAGCACGTCATCCAACAAGAGTTCATACATTCACAGCAGATCCAGTAGGCGTACAAGTTACTCTGCTGGGACATATCCCACTCAAGGTCTGTCAACTGTGCAAGCTGCTATCTTGGAGGAGAGAATAAAGCAGTTGGAATTGGAAGATGTCCGTCGTCTAATTACTCAAGAGACACAAGCTGATTTAGAGTGTAAACGACTGGATGAACAAGCTAAAGAAGCACAGCGACTTCAAGAGGAGGCACTCAAGGCTAGAGAAGCACTCACTAAGCAGCTAGAGCGACAACAGCGCCTAGCAAGAGCTGAGCAGGACCTTGAAATTGCCAAGCTTCGTTCTTCATTGCTTTCCCATGGTCAGTCACCTTCACCAGCGCCTTCTGCCAAGTCAAACCATTTCATGGACTTACCACTGCTAGTGCAGAGTACACAGGTCAACCCGATGATATCAACAATCCAGTCACCACTCTCAACTCAGTTGCCTCTACCATATCAGCTTCCGTAGCACACAGTCAACCTCCACAATTGACCCAACAAGTCATTCCAGCCTCTACAGTGACACCCACTGGACCACAGCCAATGGTGCAACCTGATGCCATCCCAGCAATCTTTACTTCTTCAGCAAACCCAACGACAAGTGTCATAAGTTCAACGCTTCTGGCTCATCCAACACCACAGGTGGCACCGTGTACTAAGTCAAACCCTCCTAGTAGTCCAGGTCCAGTACCAATTTCCTATTTCAACCAAACTTCTGCCAATCCAGGAGTGCCACAGTCTTCTGCAGAGCACCAACCTGCTTACTATTGCAACCAACCAAAGGTGGAACCACTTAACACTCCTCAGCATGTTGGTCAAAGAGCTCCACCACTCTCTTCAATGCACCATGGGCAACAAATGGATCCAGTTCTTCCTGCTCCCTACTCTGGTTATACATCACTACCCGGAGCTGAACTACTCCTTGCAACAACCCTTGGAATTCCTCGACCTTCGCTACCAGTGTTTGAGAGTGGTCGGGAGAGTGACTTTGCTTTACTCAAGCTTGCACTAGACAATGTACTGGGAAACCACCTTCATCTCAGCGAGCAATATAAATATCAAGTGTTGCTAGGACACATCAAGCTCCCAAGTGCACTGCAGCTTGCAAAGGCATTCATGCATGACCCAACACCATATACCAATGCACTGCAAGCACTACAAGATAAATATGGGCAGCCAAGACAGCTGGTCAAGAGCGAGCTAGGTGCCATACTCAACACCCCTGTTCTCAAGATGGGTGATGCCAACGCCTTTGACTCATTTGCTTTGTCTGTCCAGTCTTTGGTAGGCATGTTGAGGTCTTTGGAGGGACAGAATGGATATGAGCTACACTGTGGCTCCCATGTCGATCGTCTGCTCAGCAAAATGCCTCCCACCTACCGAGATGGTTTTATTGAGTATTGTTTACGTCAAGGTATTCTACAGACTGGTACTGACAGAACCTACACTCTTCCGGACTTGGCCACCTGGCTTCAAATGAAGTCTCAAGTGAGGCGCATATCCAGCCGAGCAGCTGCACTGTATCATGATGATACCTCCCGACAGCCTAGGAGAGATCAGCAGACGGCTCGACCTAAAGAGAAACCAGTGACTATGTACTTTAGTGCAACTGAGAAAATGAGCCCAGGAGAGTCCACAGCTTCAGGGTTTACACCAGCAAAGGCCAAATCCAAGACAAAGCCTTTTTGTCCATATTGCAACAACTACGACCATTATCTTAATTCCTGTGAGGATTTCAAGAAGCTAAACACTGAGCAGATCTTGAAGTGGCTCAAGGATGACAAACGGTGTTGGAAATGTGGACGCAATCACCCAGTGGACCGCTGCACGCTGAAGCGCCCTTGTAAGACCTGCAAGGAAAATCACCTTACTGTTCTGCATGAGTCAGTCCAGGAAACCAAACGGAAAGTGTATACTCTCAGTCTGCCTCCTACAAAGGTATACCTGGACCGGCCCAACAGATCTCAAAGGGTAATGCTGAAGGTGGTTAAGGTCCTCCTCTATAATGGCAACCAAAGGATGGAGACGTATGCAGTTCTTGATGACGGTTCAGAGCGGAGCATTGTCCTGCCACAAGTAGTGCACCAGCTCAATCTTGTCTGTCATCCAGAGATCCTACCACTGCAGACTGTGCACCAAAGTGTGACTGAACTCAAAGGAGCCTCAGTCTCCCTGGAAGTATCATCACTCCTACGTCCATCAGAGAAGTATCTGATCCCTCATGCCTTCACCGCAGAAGAGTTGGCTCTTGCTGAACACACTTATCCAGTTGCTATGCTGCAGCGGAAATACAAGCACCTCAGAGACCTTCCCTTACCATCAGTGAATGGTGTCCAGCCTCTGCTTCTAATTGGGGCCGATATGCCGCATCTGATTACCCCAATCCAACCTGTGTATGCAGGACCACCAGGCGGACCGGTTGCCATCTGTACTCAGCTGGGCTGGTCACTTCAAGGGCCAGTTGACACAGCTCCTATCTCACCTGGAGTCCAGCAATGTCTGCATATTGCCACCACCTCAGCTTCCAGTGAGCTTCTCGCCAATGTGGAGCGCCTATGGAAAATGGACACCTTGCCATACAGTGAGAAGGTCGCCACTCGTTCAAAGGAGGATCACCAAGCTCTCACTCTACTGCAAAAGGTCACCACCAGGGTAACAGTAGATGGCATTCAGCGATACACTACACCTCTTCTTCGCCGTACGACTAATAGCTCTCTTCGGGCTCCTGTGGAAGCAGTACTTCCCAGGCTCCGCAGCTTAGAGCGGAGGCTTGCTAAAGATCCTACACAGGCAAAGGCTTACTGCTCTGAGATCCAAAGACTGGAGGAGGCAGGATATATATCCAAGATCTTACCAGAGGATGCCAACCAATCATCAGAGTCATGGTTCATACCACATCACATAGTACATCACAACGGAAAGAATAGAGTTGTGTTCGACTGCTCTTTCCAATACAAAGGGCAGTCCCTGAATGAGCTATTGCTCCCTGGTCCTACCTTGGGGCCTTCCCTACTTGGTGTCCTGCTGAGGTTCTGTCAGCACTCAGTTGCTGTCAGCAGTGACATAAAGGCTATGTTCCATCAGATTCGCTTGCAACCCGCTGACAGACCAGTTTTGAGATTCATCTGGAGGGAAATGGAAAGGGAGGACAGACCAATCATTTACGAATGGCAGGTGCTTCCATTCGGCACTACTTGCAGCCCCTGTTGTGCGACTTATGCCCTCCAGCACCATGTTCGGGACAACTGTGGGGATAAATCCCACCTGACAGAGATCGTGGAGAACTCCTTCTATGTGGATAACTGTCTACATAGCACCCGCACTACTGCTGAAGCCAAAGCTCTCATTGACAACCTACGTCAACTACTCCTGGAAGGAGGATTTGATCTCAGACAGTGGGCGAGTAATGTGCCAGCAGTGATTGAACACCTTCCCCCAGAAGCCAAATCCGAGCACTTCAAACAGAGTCTGTCTAAGGGAAGTAGTGACTTGCTGGAGCCAACCCTGGGTCTCCAGTGGAACTGTCTCAGTGACACACTGTGTTTCAAGCTTCGCCCTGCAGATCACCTTGAACCAACCATGAGGAACATTTATAAAGCCCTAGCAAGCCAGTATGATCCACTGGGCTTTATCATTCCCTTTACCACCAGGGCTAAAGTTCTCATCCAGGATATTTGGAAGCAAAACATTGGATGGGATGATCCGATTCAACCCGAGTCTCTCCGAGAGCAGTGGGCTGTTTGGGTGAAAGAACTTCCTGAGATCAGCCACCTTGAGTTTCCACGGACCTACGCACCACCATGTGCAGATAAGGCTACCACAACTAGGGAAATGCATATTTTCTGTGATGCGTCAGAGAGGGCGTACGGGTCTGTCGCTTGCATGCGCACAGTCGATGATCAGGATCACGTCCACACATCCTTTGTGATGGCCAGATCGCGAGTTGCACCAAAAAGGGTCCTGAGCATGCCACGCTTAGAACTGAGTGCTGCACTAACTGGTGCTCAGCTCGCCAAGCTTATACATACAGAGCTTACCATACCCATTCAGCAGACCTTCCTTTGGTCAGACTCAACCACAGTGCTACAGTGGTTGAGATCTGAATCATGCCGCTACAAGGTATTTGTTGGCACACGTGTGGCAGAGATTCAAACTCTCACTGATGTATCAAGCTGGAGATACGTTGAATCTGCAAGAAATCCAGCAGATGACATAACGCGTGGTCTGTGGCTTTCAGATTTGACTCATCCTCACAGATGGATAAGTGGTCCAGGCTTCCTTCATCAACCTCCTGACCAATGGCCAACCTTGGCCACAGCAGCAGAAGTTGAGCTTGATGCGACTGAACTCAAGAAGTCTACGCTAATATTCCTTGCATCAGCGGCTAAGAACCGAGACATTCCTGATCCAACTCAGTTCCAAACTTGGAAAGATTTAGTCCAGGCCACTGTCACTTCTCTTCATGGGGCGGCCGCTTCTGGCGAAGATCAAACTGTGGACGCAAACACCTACATCTCAGTTGAAAAGGCACTCTTGGCTCGAGCTCAGGAAGATTCTTTCCCTGATGAGTTAAAAGCTGTCAAGGCCAGTCGACCCATTCCAGCTGACAGTCGTTTGGTCACTCTCTCACCTGAATATGACAAAATTACAGGGCTACTTCGGATAGGAGGAAGACTGCGACAAGCAACTGATCTAGAAGGGGATGCCCTCCATCCAGTCATCTTAGACCCAGCTCATCAGATAACTAAGTTGCTGATCCAGGACTTCGACCACAAGCTTCTCCATCCAGGACCAGAACGGGTGTTAGCTGAGATGCGACGCCAGTACTGGGTCCTGCGAGGTCGAGAGGCAATTCGTGGACATCAACGCACCTGCAGAGATTGCCAGTTCTGGCGTGCAAAGCCAGATGTTCCCAAGATGGCAGATCTCCCACCGTCTAGGTTGCGCATGTACAAGCCACCATTCTACTCCACAGGGGTGGACTGTTTTGGCCCCTTTAGCGTGAAGATTGGTCGAAGAACCGAAAAGCAATGGGGGATTCTGTACAAATGCCTAACTACAAGATGTGTCCACCTTGACCTGCTGGAGAGCCTTGACAAAGATGCCTTCCTTCTGTCTTTGCGCCGATTCATAGCCAGGCGAGGCACACCGTTTGAACTCCTATGTGATAACGGCACCAACTTTGTTGGGGGAGAACGGGAGTTACGGGAGGCCTTTCATGTCATGGCACCTGAACTACAAGAACAACTGGCAAAACAGAAGATATCATTCCAGTTCAACCCCCCAAGTGCTCCACATTTTGGTGGGGCGTGGGAGCGGGAGGTTAGATCAGTGAAAACAGCCCTCAGAGTCATCCTAAAGGAGCAGTCAGTGCCAGAACCAGTCCTAGCAACAGTTTTCTTGGAAGTAGAAGGGATTTTAAATGCCAAACCACTTGGATATGTCTCAGCGGATGCTTCTGACCCTGACCCCATTACACCTCATCTCTTGCTTATGGGACGCCATGACTCTTTGCTACCACAAGCATTGTATGATTCCAGCAGTATTTTGGGGACACGGCGTTGGAGACACAGTCAGGTGCTGGTGGACAACTTCTGGTCTACCTTCATTCGACACTACCTGCCAAGCCTTCAGGGAAGATCTAAATGGCAAGCCGAAGGACATCAGCTATCTGTGGACCAGGTGGTTCTAATAGTTGATCCTCAACTTCCACGAGCACTCTGGCCAGTAGGTAAAGTGGTTGACGTTTACCCTGGAGTGGATGGACGCATCAGAACGGCATCTGTCAAGGTCAAGGACAAAACATATGTCCGGCCTGTGGCTCGGCTAATCAGACTACCGAAGATCAGTGATTCGGAGGATAACGTCAGCTAATGGACTTTCTCAGGTGTTTCAAAGCTCATCAAGGCTGACCTTTGGGGGCGGCTGTGAGAAAGCCCTAGAGAAAAACGGCAGAACAGCACCACCTATGGGTGGGCAAAAAACCTACACCTGTTGGACTTGTCCAGACATGTTCTCTCACCATCAGAGGCAGCAGTGAAATCAGTTGAGCAGAAACTGAGAAGCTGTAAGGACTGACTGTGTGTTCACCTGTTCTCTTTCCTTTATGTGTGCGTTCTTGAGGAAATACCACACACACACACAGCCAAACTAATGCATACCCATATCGGAAACCTGTGCTAACTACCAACTGCTGCAGTTCACTCTGTTCATCGTTCAATAAAAGAGGAAACCTCAGTCTCTCTCCAAGCGTCTTCATTCTCTGACCGGAATCAAAGTCTATGATCTGCCGCCTCAACCAGCAATCCCGTAGCGAGGCTCGACTTCCCCTCGCACACCCAGTAACAGCTAATTACTTTCTCTAAAACATTTGGCTCCTAATGGACTTTTTCACTGTGTTTTTTGTTTTTTACTGATTTAAACTTTTAGATCAAGTTAAATATTTGATTGCCATTAGAAATGTACAAAGGATTTTGTATTTATTCTTTTAGAGAGAACAGCTATATAAACATAGTTCCTCAAAAAAAAGTAAATACGTTTTTTTACATAATACAGGTTAGGCTTATGCTTGAGAATACATTTGCTAATACTTTTTAATATGCAATCATAATATTCAGTCCCACTGAAATACACCCCCCACCTAGAAACAAAGCTAAAACTGTTTGTTGTGCTCATGTCTTTACAATTGGTTATAGACCAGTGTTTTACAACCTGTTTGAGCCAAGATACATCATTTCCTTAAAGTCCCATTTTTAATTAAAAAAATGTTCCCAGTAGTGTTTTAATTATGATTATGATGTTTTTAACCAAAATCCTACGAACTAAATGTCTTAAAATGTCATTCTTCATGTTGATCTGAAGCCTCTGTTTCCAAAATCTCCTCTGAGGGGGCGTGGCTTTTGGAGCTGAGCAGCCCCACCCCAGATGCCCCCTGTCTGATTATCATCAATCTGTGTCTCGCTAGCGTAAATCTTCACCACTGCTACATAAAAACGTCCATCAATCTGGGTAATGTCCAGCCGTATGGTTCTGACCCGGATGTCAGCTGGACGAGGAAGTGAAGATCTTCATGGACAGAACTTCCTCCAAAATCCTGATTCTTTCTCCTTCCAGTTCACCAAAGACTCTTTTAGCTAATTCTCCAATGTTTATTGACTGTGATCAATACATTCAATCATTGGTTTCTCAGAGTTCTTGATAAAATATTCAAAGCTAACATCAAAATGCTCTTTCATTGATTTACAATCCTTTCCAACTGCGGTCAAATGAGCCGCCGTTCACATTTCCGTGGTCACATCAAGAAGCTCCGTGGAGTCTGGTGGAGATTTTCCAGCGTTCTCAGTCCTGCTACCGTAAGTATTGGATGAAACTCACACCAAAAATCCAGTGATGCTGATTTGACCACAGAAATGTGAACGGCGGCTCATTTGACTGCAGTCAATGTGAAGATACCATCTTCTCTTCTCCAGAACCTGAACTAGACACTAGGAACAGATGAGGGTTTAGTGCATGTGCAGCAGAGCTGTTGATGGAAAGAAGATCATTCATTCAGACAGAGTCTGTCCAAGACAGTTTGATTGATTTAAAAGGAGAAATACTCGGAAATTAAAAAACAAAATGATTTCATATTACATTTGTTCTCTTTCAGAAGAAAAATGCCGCAAATACATGTTAAAAACTCTAAAAACAGGATTTTCACCGGAGAGGAACTTTAACAAAAATCACAAGACTGGCACACATTTGTTTGTAATAATTGAGGCACAAAAATCTTTACGTTTTCTAAAAGTTGTGATAGTTTTCAATAATAGCTTTCATCCAAGTTAGTTAAAAGTTTGCCCAAGTATTTGATTTTTATTCAAATGGACAGACTCACGTGTTTAAGCGTTTTTTGTTTGATGCATTTTTTCCACGGTCTGTCACCAGACCCTGCAGGAAGCTACACTGCTAAACGCTCTTAAATATGCTGTAACTGCCAGAGTTTGAGCCAGGAAGTGAAGACCACTTGTGATTAGTCATACTGATGACATACTGATAAACCCTCCAAGCATGATTAGGGGGTCGGACTTTCTCAAAAGCAGAGCTATCAATGTAGCAGTGTTGTGTTACAGTCATTCTTATCAAAGTGTATTAATTAGGAATCAAATAAACACAGTCTGTCTTTTTCCTAACTACTCGGTGTGAAATCTGTCCCGGTTTGGATGAACACAGAGCTGGTATCCTAACAATGGTAGATGTTTTTTAGACCTGTAAGAACGAGTTATTTCCTGCAGCACATCTGACCATCACGGCACAATGGTTGAAAAACACTGTGATAGAGGATAGACTTGCAACCCCTCTTTGCAACTGTCAGGTTGATCCCCAAACTAACAATTTGTTTGAAGGAAAGTCTTTTATGTTTCTCATATATTTCATTGTGAAACACACTTCTTGTTGAAGTCATTTTCTTTATTTGAGTACGTTTCTGAGACTGCACCCTCACTTGTATCACGACCATGTGCGTGCATAAGCTAAAGAATGTCCTGATGCATATTTTTCTGATATTGAGTTAAACTTGCTGAACCGTTCCTTGATTGAACTTATTTCCTGTTCTGCTTATTTCTGTCTGTTTGCTGTGAAATACAGATACAAGGTTAATTGATGACATTGCAGAGTAATAGACTTTTTATTTGAATATCTTGTGGTTTCCTGCTCTAAGCTAGAATTCAAGTATATTGTGAAGTCTATTTATGGCTTTTACATGATTCCCTTGTTATAATATTGCTGCTTTCCCCGACATGCGTTCCATGTTTAACTGACTCTTCTGTTCATGCGCTATTGAGGTTAGTATATAAGGCTTTAACCGTTTGTGTGACTTGATTTCTGTTTATTTATGGCTTGTTTGTTAAATCTTGTTAACGCACAACTCGTCCAACCTTGATGCAGATGAGCTACAGCAGCAGAAGAACACACCGGGCATCACTCATGTCGGCTAAAAACAGAAAACTGAGGCTACAAACCACACAGGGTCACTGGACAATTGAAGATGGAAAAACGTTGTCTGGTCTGATGAGTTTCCATTTCTGCTACAACATTCTGATGATAGAGTCAGTACTTAGCATCAACAACATGAAAGCATGGATTTATCCTGCCTTGTATCAATGGTTCAGGCTGGTGGAGGTAGTGTAATGGTGTGGGGATATTTTCTTGGCACACTTTAGGCCCCTTAGTACCAACTGATCATGGTTACCCGAGTCTTGTTGCCGACCATGTCCATCTCTTCATGACCAAGTGAACCATCTTCTGATACTACTTCCAGCAGAATAAGACTCCATGTCATAAAACTGGAATCATCTCAGACTGGTTTCTAGAACATGACAATGAGTTCACTGGACTTAAATGTTCTCCACAGTCATCAGAACCCCAATAGAACCTTTGGGATGTGGTGGAACGGGAGATCGGCATCATGGATGTTCACCTGACAAATCCACATTAACTGTGTGATGCTATCACGTCAATATGGACCAAATGCCACAAATGATCAGTGCTGCATGTGTGATTCCTGCAGCAGGGGCGTTCTAAGGTCTTGCCTCTCAGCGTCAGGTGTCGTGCCCAACTCAGCTTAGGGCACATGACGTTTTCAGTGACTCAATCATAGGGTTGAAAAAAAGAATCCAATATGGCCACTCGATGCAGGGATTTTCCTCTTGAACTTCAAAACATTCTCTTAATCCTTGGTGTTGCGGGGTTGCCAGGGACCATCTCGGTTACTGTTTGGCAAAGGTGGGATACACCCTGAACAGGTCACCAGCCTGTCACAGACCCCTAAGAGCCGGGGCAATTGGACCTGCTACAATAGCCTGCCGTCTGGTGGACAGTGTTGTGAGCTCTGCTGCCTCAGGTCTAGCAGAGCCAGTGAGATCCATTTCCCAGGCTACCAGTCTCTGGGAAGCAGAGCTCGACACGCTGGCCCATCGCCGGTTGGTGCCGTCATAGCGGGGGCAATCGATTATATTCATTGAGACTTTAAAGGCGTTTAAAATGGCTGTCAGATGTGAAGTAAACCGCACTGGGAGAGACTCTGAACCACCTGGTGAACCCAGACATGGCAACATACTTGCTGGCTCCTCTGTAGAGTTTTCCAAAATATATAAACCCAAACTACTCGCTGAATATCATCCATGTTTTCTATGATGTGGCAACGACCAGAAAAACTTTGGCAGTTGCTCCGCGGCCACTGCGTCACAGTGTCAAGGCGTCGAGCAGTAAATTTGATGCACGTAGAGGCGGTACACTCGACATTGATGCATGAAATATGTCCGGTGTGAATGCAGCATTATGGCAGTTCTGAAGGCAAAAGGGGGTCCAACCAGGTACAAGGCGTATATAATGAAGTAGCTGACGAGTGTTTTGCACGGGATGCTCCTCGGGCTAACTTCAGTTTGTGGAAAAAATAAAGACAGAGATGATTTTTCTTTATTTGCATTGGTGAACCTGTATTAGTCCACTAGAAAAGGTGAAAAGAGCCAGTCAGCATCGTTTTCTCTGTTCATGGTGCAATGGGAACCCAAATCTAACAGGCTGGAGGGTGATACTGCAATGACTGCCTCTAGCGTACTTATTTGCACCACTAGTTTGCTGACTCAGCACTGATTTGTCACTGTTAAAAACAGAACTCTTCAGAAGCACTCGAGTTGATCTAGCTAACATTAGCACAAACACCAGCCCTGAACCTACTGGTGGTTTACTGAGCGGCAAACTCTAAAAGAGAAATAAAGGAGTGATGTTTCTCACTGTGTGGAAACACTTTGTATTTTCTATTCCAGCTGCAGTTACTGTCTGAAAACAAGCCCTCTCTTTAAATCCACAGATGGGTCAAGATGGTTTAGCCGTGTCCTTCAGTCTCCCCTCAGCTGGAAAAAGTCTCCAAGATTAGATTCCCTTTGCTTTTGCAAAGAGGGTCAGCTGAGTTTGACCTCCCCTCACTCAAAGGGCCTCTGCTGCCTCCAACACTTTCTAAATTCAGCGGCTGAAGTGGGGTTTTTGGTGAAGCCAAAGCAGCTTTTGTGTGTTTACTGATCTTCAGAGCTCAGTGAAAAAATACTGATCCTTTTCAAAGGATCTGCTTAATATTTTTAGCTTCTGTCCAGTAAAATAAGCACCTCTGTATGGGACAAAATATATTTTCCTCTCATCATTAATCATCAAAGCAAAGCTCATCACTGAGGAAACAAAAGCTCTGACCTGTAGGGCTGTAAAGAGTATCCGGGTGCTCGGGTATTCGCGATGTGCTCCCGAAAATTCGAGTACAGATATTTGCAACGTCCAAGATCGCTGATTTGCGATCTTTATAAATGTAGTAAATTGTAGTAAAATATGATCAAATATAATCTGGGGACGATGTATGATTGCTCTGATATGCAGAACCCTTCTGCTCTCGTTGGGGTCCAGATGACTCCAACCACATATTGATGTGTGATTCCTTCCATGACAAATGTGGACAAAGGTGGACAGGATTTTATGTCTGCCATGGACATTAGTGAAACTCTAAAATCAATGATAAAAAAGAGTTCAGCGCACTGTCTTGTGCGGTCCAGATGATCCCACTTTTAATGTAAACAAGCCAAGGAGAGTGGAAGGGGTATTAACACTGGAGCTTTAGCCATAGACTTCTATTGAAAAATAAACAGCTATTACTCTGTCTTTTTGGTGATATTTTGTCTTTATCGCTAGTTATTTAAGTTATAAACTGGCCAATCAGATGCCTCAATAAGAGCATGTGGTTCCCACTGACCCCACCTTAAATGTTCAAAGAGTTTGATTGATGGATTCCAGATTCTTGCCAACGTTTTTCCGTCCTAAAAGGGCAAAATCAGGTGGAAAACTGGCGACTGAGTTGACTTCATTTCGTAGGAACCCGAGGTAACAGCCTTGTTTTCTCCATCTCTATTAAGTCAATGGTTGGAGCTGGAAGGAAAAATTCTGAGTGTTTCTTCCTTCACATCATGAAATAAATTTGTTGGGAAAAAAATACTCTTACTGTGCTTAGAAGTTTCTTTGAGTCACCAAGCTTTGCTACTTTTCCTATTCTGCCGAATCCTTGACCTCCCTGTTAAGTTTTATTTTATATTTATCAATTTATAGAAACGAGAGTGAATGTCAGCATTAATGCATCTGAACTCAGTCATTTCCCTTCAGAATAAGGCACACAGCTGTACCGCAGGATGACACAAATGATCAAAAAATCCAATTAATTTGAATAAATAACAGGTTTGTAGCTTTGGTTAATTAGTTCATTAGGTCATTATGTTTGTGTTTTAACATGACAGATAACTGAGAAAAAATATTGTTAAAGGTTTAAATTACTTTCGGAGTGTTTTTTTGCTGTTATTTTCTCATTTTTTTCTATTAAGGTCAATTTGTTAATTATTAATTTGATTCCACACTAATATTGCCATGTTTATAATCAATAGTAACAGGAGAAAAGGGAAGAAGGGTCACTAAAGTTATCATAGTAGAAAGAAAATGACTATTTC
>NC_050513.1:22013444-22045752 GCF_002922805.2 Oryzias melastigma
GGGGGGGGGGGGCTGCACAGACCCAGAGGTGGGGTTAGGGTTACGGTTGGGTTAATACCATGCGACCAACAACAACATTTAGCCTTGAACACACTTAAAGTACATGTGGGCAATGCGGCAATGTGCATCTTCATGTATAACGGGTTGCCAACATGAATCTCTATTAGTTTTTGAACTTGATCGCATGTAAATACATGCAAACAACATCTGCGTAATAGAAAATACCATATTTGACTTGGCTTTCTTACATTTTTAATTTAGCAGGTGGATCTTTTTTGACACAGGGTGTACTTTATTTTGAAAGGAACTTGCATGTACTGTTGTAAAAGGAAATGTAAAAATATTCCACAGCTATGAATGACCACATAACAGGACTGAAGTGTATTTTTCCAAACGGAGTAGTCTGACTGTGTAGCTCGTGCTGGGTTTGGGTCCAGACGACTCTTTAAGCATTAAAGGTTGCAGACTCCTGGTTTAGAGACAGGAGGCTGGATGAAGCAGAGATGAAGATGTTGGGGTTCTCTTTGGGAGTGATCAGGATGGATCAGGAATGAATCCATCAGAGGAACAGATCATGGGAGATGTTCTGGAGATAAAAGCAGGGAAGCTGATAGAAATAGTTAAACAGATGAAATGTGATGGAGTGCAGGCAGCTGAGAAAATTGAAAAGGTAAGTGTGTCAGATCTGACAGCATAGCTGAGCTGAGCCTCTTAACTCTCAAAGTTTTTAAAGGATTTGAAGCTTCTTTGATTCATTTTCAATTATACAACAGCTTTATATTTCAAAAAAAGAGCAAAAATCAACTGAACAAGAAAGAAACTCCTTGAAAAAGCTGAAGATTTTCAGCGCAGCAAAATGTTTTACTGATACAATAAAGTCAAGGCAGCTCAACGAGTACAACCTCTCATTCACTGAAGCAATTTAAAGGAACTCACTGAGGCGCAAATCCTTTAGCAGCATGAAAGGGACGTTTGTTATTGAGTTTGACTCACCGTCATACACATATATGTGATGCAGACATTTCTATGTCAGGGACTTTGGGATGTTTTTTAGTGTTTGGGGGGAGCTAGAGGTTCCTGGGACCACTGTGACACAATGAAGGTTGTCTGAGCAGGAGGCTGAGTCGCCCTTTAAAGGGTAACCAGACCAAACAACTTTTTTTGGCTGTTGACCTTTGAAGGTGCTGTCTGTTGGTCATTGCTTAATATTTTTGACTAATTAAAATAAACTTGTTTCATTCTTGAAAAAGTCAAAAAGCATCTGTGTGCTGCCCCCTTCAGGTTGAATTGATGTATTACAGTTGACTTTTGTGATTGGTCAAACCATTTAAGTTTTAGAAGTCTGACGTCATGCTCTGCAGCTCCAGTAATGATAACAGTCCTGCCCCCAAGACTGGACCGTCAAATTCCAGCTGTGGGTGGAGAAAGCCTCCAACTTCCCTGTTTGGTGACCCTTTAAGGACCATTTCCTGTCACTTCGGTCCCATGTCCCAAAATGCCACCACGCTATGACGACCTAATGCAAGTTTTTCTGAAAATTCGGCAGGTGTCCAAGCAGTGGCATCTGTACCGGTAATCAGGAGACAGCAGTCACATTTTCACATGCAGCATTGTGGCCACAAAGCTTTTAAGAAAATAGTCCAATTTTACAGTGACCGGACTCCTCTAAAAGTTGAAATTGGTCAGTGGCTGCTCAGGCACATTTTGAGTTGTGCTGTGGTAGTCCAGTGACAGGTGGAGCTGACACCATTACAAAAGTAGAGATTGCTGCTGGGCGGCCACAGGGGGGTGGCAGCTGGAATCTCTGGCCGGCAGCAGCTCTGACTGGATGATGTAACCGCGGCCGCCACATCAAGTGCCACTGGCCGCCAGCTTCCCGGTAAGCCGGGGTGTAGAAAAAGGGGGCCATTCTGCACGCCTGATGTCCACCTGACTGCTACCATCTACATTCATCACCACCAGTGACGGGCAAGTCGATTCTTTCTTGGGAGCCGATTCTTTCAATTCGACTCGTGATAAAGAATCAGCTCTTTCAAGTCTCGATTCTTCACAAAGTATTTAATGTGGGCCTTTATTTTACCATAACCTTACAAAAAATAAGGGTCTGTATGTGATGGAATAATTGTACATATTTTTATCATCTATACACCATTTACTTAAGTTTATCTTTTCTTATCAACTATGCTACTTTATCATTTGAGACATTTACTGTGTGAAGTGTTCTGCTCTGTGTGACTCACTGTTTGCAGAAGTCCAGACAGTGTGCAGAGGGCTGCAGGGCTCTGCGGCTCTCCAACCACAAGATATCAAATAAGGACAACACCTTGAACAAGAACATCCACTGAGGAGGAACTGATCCTGACTAAGCAGAACAGATGTGTTTAACGTTGATGATTTTCTTACGAGTGCTTATCTGTTATCAAGAACATGATTGTGCAGCTAGGGCATAACCGCTGTATAAATGTTGAGACGACAGAGCGTGCATCAGAACGCTTCGGAGCGGTGTAACTGTGCACGTCTCTGATCGTTCTCCTCGCGAGTGATTAAAGGAACTGACTTTGACTTCCTCCTCTCTTGTGTTATTATGATGTTTTAGGTCGAGAGAACCTGACAGTATGTTAAAAAATATAACCAAATGTTGGCATGGTAGTTCCTTTGTTTTTTATTTATTTGTATTTTTTTTTATATAACTTAAGCTTTTAATTTGTTGCTTTCAAGAATGAAACGACAAGCAACCCCACAGCCCTGAAAGAAATACTGGAGGTTAAGAAAATGGACGGAACAATTGGATTGATGCTCCATGGGCTCCACCCATAACTGAGTCCCGAATTGGTTGAGGCGATTTGGCGACCTCGCCAATGTTCTGATATTTAAACTCTCGCTTCTCAAATTGCGCTGCTGCCAGACCGACGCGCCGCACCCGGCGCTCAAATCGCACCTCAGACAGGATCTTAAAATTGAAAATCGACGTCCCTTACTTACAAATCGTTTATGTTGAGACCAAGCAGACAGAGAGCACACAGCAAAAAAAAATACATAATCAGCTCATTTGAGAGTCGACTCTTTCAACTCCCTACAGACAGCGATTCTTAGAATCATTGCTTTCGAGAAGGACCCATCACTAATCACCACGCCAACAATTAAAAAATATATATATAGATGAAATCTTGAGGATTCTGCTGATGCCTCCCATCACGTGGCGGCAGTTGTATTTGTAGCCGAGCAGACCGAGTGCATGACTTGCCTTTGCAGTGTGCTCCATGTCCCCAGCATGCACCAGCAGACACCAGGGAGCTTTCTGTCCTCCCCAGTGCTCCCATGCTGCTCCATATTCTCCCTCTTCATATTAACTCTGACAACCCAATTTACCTGGAAGAAGCCAGTTCATCAGAGAAAAAAAGGCTGCGGCAGACTGCAGGCCTAATCACGGCTTCAAAAACGCTGGCGTCTTTTGACACTTTACAAGTATTACACCACGGAAATTGTGAGCACAGGACTGAGCCCTGACTGTCATCTCCATAATCACTTCACTAATGACAGAATATGTGTTTCTAAGTTGGCACTCTTGTTGTGGAACATAACAGCCTTGATGCTGGACTAAAAATGAATCCATTTTAAGTAGCAATTGACACAAGTTATCTACACAAGTGAGTCAAAAATGTGACATTTTTATAATCTGACATAAGCAGGGATGCATTTGATGAAGAGACTGCATGGAGTTACACATCTTTCACTCTTTTAAATATTTCATATTTAAACTGTTGTGCACATAGACTTCAGTGACCAGAAGCAAGATCTGCTTTTGATCAATGAATCCATCTGATCCATACAGTTTCAGGAAGCAAACTCAATGTCAGACATGCAGAATATCTCAACTTTTAACAATCACACACACAGCAGGTTTCATGCACATGATTTACAGCGAACACGTGACAGGAAGCATTGTTTAGGATCTGAGGACATCTAGTGGTCACGCTGTAAACCGTACAGTAAAGCTTCCACACATGCTATGAAAGGAAACTTTCAATAAAAAGAAACCACTTCAGACCTGTACAGAGGAACATATTTTGTGTTCAAATTGAAATTACTATTTTTTTTTTGTTGAAATATAAATCACAGTTTTTTTTTTGCATATTTTGACTGGGGGTGTGACTTATTCTTCTATATATACACTCTTAAAACATAAACAGGCTCATATATTTGTTATTTTCCCTTTGGTCGTTGTTTCCCACTAACACCTGTGCTGAAGGTGTATCAGTATTTGATACTGACAGCAACACAGAAGAAGCAAAACAAACCTGGAGGAGAATCTGGTCATTTTTTTCTTGAACTTTATGATATTTTTCATATTTCCACACTGACATTATTATTCTTTTTCTTATGTCTTTCCTCCTCTGACTAATGCAAGTCGTCACAAAGAGACAGAAGTGCCGCTGAAAGCGTCCGTCAATCAGATGTAGCTCCTGCAGTAGATGGTGAACCTCACCGTACTGAGAAAAAATCTGAATGATCTCATGAACCCAGACATGGAGCCGTGATTAAAGGGACGTGATGTTTTTGGAGAGCTCTGCAGAATAAATAAACCTGATCTTTCAACATCATCTGCGTTTTCTGTGAATGAGATATACAGTCAATGCTTCCAGCAGACGGGCTTGGCGGAGTTGATCAGAAGCAATGTACTTTTGGGACTTATATATATATATGACTTTTTCTTATTTAGATGCATATTTTTGACTGCTACAACTTATACTCTGGAGCAGTGGTATCAAACTCAATCACACAGGGGGCCCAAAATCCAAAACATTTTTAGAAAGTGGGCCGAACAGGTTAAACATTTATTTTACTCACTAAAACTAAATGTTTAAAATGCAGATTTTTAACATAATTATTAATATAAAAAGTCAGGAATATTATTCCAGAACAAATCAATTTAAACCTTAAATAACTTTTACTCGCCACATAAATATATTTTGTAAAAATTATACAAGTTAGAAAAACATCGGACCATTAATAACAATAAAATAAAATGATCTGGAGGGCCGGATGTAGGGCCTTGACTCTGACACATGTGATTTAGAGTGACTTATAGTCTGAAAAATACGGTATATGTAAAAAAAGGTTCTTTGTGGTTTAAGAAATCATTCAATATTTCTTACAGAGTCGGCAAGTCTTCTTTTCTTCCTCCTTGAAATAAACCAGATTTTTTACTATTATTTATTGAACATGTGAAAATGTCCTCACTCAAATCCCAGCTGGGTTTTGTCTGAGTGGGGTTTGCATGTTCTCCTCATGCATATGTGGATTTCCTCTGGACTCTGGTTTCCTCCCACAGCCCCAAAACATTCCTGAAAGGTAAATTGGTGATTCTAAATTGTTTATTTGGATCAAATGAGAGTGTGTGACAGATTGGTAACCCATCCAGAGTGTTCGGCACCTAGTGGAGGCCAGACTGGGCTCTACTAATCCCATGATTCCAAATGGGAATTTCGGGAGCAGGTTTGGAAAAAGGATGGATATTTCTTCACTGGAATAATCCCAGATGTATCTGCATGTGTCATATTAATAGAAATAAAGTATGATGGATCTAATGAATCAGATGAGTAATAGAGTCATGAAATGTGAAACATCAAAGTGTCCTTCATGTCATCATTACTTTGCTTTACAGCAGGTTCATCTGTGGGCAGTTAAACACACTGGTGCCCAAAGCATAAAGAGTCAGACATCAATGATCAATGAGGGATGGAGAGAGAGTGTCTTCATGCAGTTTGAGCTGAAAAGAGACTGAACAACACAAGAAAAACTTGAATGCTCGTTTTACTGTCGTGTCTGGCAGTGTGTTGACGTTACTCAATCACATCATCGGGGCTGCTGGGGTTTAGCTTTGTGGGATCCAGTCAAACGGTGGCCCTTCATTCAGAGTATGAGGCGGACACAAACACAGTCACAGAGATCTGACGAGTCTGATGTAGCATGAAGCTTAAATTCCATGGTCACATGGTCTGCAGCCAGCTGATGGTGCTGTTTGACCGTGTCACACAATGTGTAGACACACAACTGTATCAACTTCACTGTTTCATGAGGACTCGTTTTTAACTTCCCTTTCACAATACTTGATCTCTTTATGTTGACAGTTGACTCACATCGATATTGGACCTTTTGGCTGCTACTTTTGTGTTTTCTGCTGCCAATTCAGTGCTCACACCTGTTTAGTCCTTGAAAATCTCATCAGAGTGGATGATTGATGACAGCTGGGTGTCTGAGGAGGCTACAAGTCTTAAGCAGATGAGCGCAGTTTTACTTTATCACAGAAGCTGTTGGAGTTTGAGGACGGCTGTGTATACCTAAAGCTGGAGGTTCAGCTGCTGGAGCCATGGCTGCTGGGTTCCTCGTTGGAAGGTTTTTAGTTGTACATTTTAGTCTTTTATCTGTTTGGTATATTGATTAATTTGCTGTCTTCTTTACCTGTTCCAGATTTCTGCTGATTTTTGTGTTGAGTGAGATAAAGTACTCTTCGGTTTTTCCGTCAGGTGAGCTCACTTTTACGATGCAATTTTAATGTCTAAATCAGATGCTTTTCTTTTAACTCATATTCCTCTCTACTCTTAGTTGGGAGTTGGGGGAGTTTTCAGGTGAAGTTTGATCCTGGCTTTCACATCCACCACCACAAACTCGTAAATCCATTGACCAAGTATTTGTGGCGACTCAAGGATGGTCTTCTGGAGTTGCCAAAGCTCTTGCATCACAAATACGACCAACCACAGTGTTGTGACAGTGACTCAGCGGTGCATCACCATCCTGTCAAGCCTCCAACCCCAATCTGTGGCTCAAAAACCCACGGTCCAAACTGTCCTGAGCCAAAGTGGCCCATCGTTGGCCATGGACCATCCCATCATCCCTTGCGCTGGCCTTTCTACCATGTCCTTCGTGGACTTCTCTGTCACCAGCACCCCTGTCCACACAGCCACGGCCACACCCATGACCACGGCCACACCCATGACCACGGCCACGATCATGACCACTGTTCTGGACACCAGCACTCCCACCACTGTGGACTTCACAAGCACCACCATGGGCCTGTATTCTACCACCCTCACCACGGTCCTGGACACCACCACCACCATCATCATCACATCCACCACCAGAAGGACAAGACCATTCAGCATGGCTGTGACCCTACAACTAAATTGTGCTAATGTCAAAAGAATGGCGCTTTGTTGGCTCCCCTGAGCCAAAGTGGCCAAACCTCCGTGGAGGACTCTTCTTCCAGGTCTGACCTGGAACCCTGAGGTGTTCAGTTATCTGCATCAATAAAGATTTCTGTAAATGACTCTTGTTGGCCGAGTTTCTATCATTTCTTTTGAATCAGCAACATTGTGACAGCTGAGAGATCTGTTTCTGAAGTTGCTGAGAACTTTAACCGTAGTCTATTTGGGTATGTCAAAGACACAAGACTGCTACGACAAACTATGGCTCGCGTAAATGTAAAACACAACTGAAATAAAGTTTCAATCTAGTGGTGCTTGAAACGATGAGCTTGGTACAGTTATTCACAGATCTAGACTCAATAACTGTAAATGTGATGGTCCATTTTGTTTAAATGAGACTATTTTATATGAAATTTTCCATAATATGGTTTGATTTCTATAACTTATTTTCCACTGTCAAAACAGGTGGACATCAAGGAATAGTTTATAAATGCAAATGGGAAGGCTGATAAGAGAATCAAATCTACAGAACAGTTCTTACAGTTTTAATACAACTCTGCCACAGAAACCAAATGCGTACCATGATCTGACTGAATTAAAAACATATAAATCTAAATTTTTTTTCAAAACCTTTAAAAGAAATAAACTCAGTCTAGTTTTTTGTGTGAATAGTGACATGAACAGAGGTACTCAATTGAAACATTTTCTCCTCAACCAGGACATTGCCGTCACTGATTTCTCTCAGATTACAACATCTGCAGAAGATGAATTCAGAGGATTTCTGGAAAAAAAGTCTTCACTGATGTTTCTATTCTTTCAGCAAAAGTCCACCATCATCTGTCCTTCTGACCTGTACACCAACCTCCTCCATCACCTCATCTCCTATTTTCTTAGCTCACGTGTCTGTTAAAGTCCAGTCTCTATTTTCTCCTCTGTAGAAATACCCTGGATGTTCTCATCCATCTCTCTCTCCAGAAATTCCTGTTTTCCTTTAATCTTACCATGGGGTCATGACCCCTGATAACATTGTCAGTGGTCATTTCATTACATTGTCACGATCATTGATTCATGATAAAACAGCTTGAAGCTGTTTCTTATCTATAAGCCTATAAGTATCTTTCTTCTTTCCATCATGTTGACAAACTCTAGTTTTCCTCTCAAAACTCCTGCATTCAGGGTTCCTCCTCCTAGTCCTTCACTCCTGTCTTTCCTTTTCTCTACAACATCTCGTCCTCCTTTCCTTCAGTTGTTAATGAGTTCTCCATTATAACTAAAAGTCCTCAAGCAACAGTGACCCTATGTGTGAGCTGCAGTCAGTAGAGGCTGAACAGAATGAGGGAGGCAGGTCCTCCAGCTCTGCCTCACAATCACATCAAATGGTCCCAGCTGTGTGAGGCTGTGTGCTCTTTGCTTTCGTGGTCAGTACAGCAGAGCAACAGATCCCTGTAACTTCCTGCTGAAAAAGACACTTTGAAGGTTTGGCTTAATAATTTGTGAGCATTCATGTAACTTCATAGACTGGCTCAGCTCTTCAGCACACATGGCTGCTGGGTTTCTAATCAGCAGGTAATGAAACTTCATTCACTGAATTTCACTCAGGACTGAACTTGGTGCTGATGTGCATTTTGGTTACTCTGTGTTTTGCTTCACAGGCTGCTGTTGGTCTTTTTGATGAGTGAAGTCAAATTCTCTTCTGTTTTTCCATCAAGTAAGCCCAATTCTGTTTCTGCTGTTTCATGATAAGGCTTTCAAACGTAGATGACACCAAAAAGAGAGACTGTCATCTTTACTTTAAGCAGTGGCGGTCTGTGCATGTCAGAGCTGAGCCTTCAGTTTTCTGCCACCAAAACTGTCCTGGTTAATATGAACTATTTTATGTTTCTAACAGCATCCTGTTATATATATGCTTACTATTTACTGGAGCACTTCCATTATGAATGAGTCATTTAAATCGAATAAATTCACTAGAATTGTACATATAACTCCAAGTCTCCTCCCACTGTGATAAAGACAAACATCAAAGCTCAATTGACAACTCAATAAATGTGAAAATAAGCAGTCTTATTTACATTTTTATTTTAATTTTATTTCCTGCATTCTGTATATAAAGTGCTCAGCCGAGACAGATCAGACTGCTGTGTTAAACTAGAGTGGGATGTCTGCGGGAAGTTTTTTCTGGTGCTACTAAAATTTCTAGAGGTCAGTGAGGGTGATGAATACTAGATTTCCCTAGTTTTTTTTCTGGAAAATGATATTGTCCGAAATCCTGCTGCGAAGCTGTTGGTACAGTAATGAGACAATGCAGCTCAATGCATTTGGTAGCGAACGTGGGGCGTTCAGTGGCGGCGTGGAATTCTCACCTGGCCTGTTCGTCGCTGATCATTGCCACAAAACTCTGAAGGCTGAAAGTGGCGGACAAACCCTTTTTCCTGCTGAGACACGCTCGCTAGCTTCGGGGTTGGTCGGCCTTTTTTGACGATGTCCAGTTTTCCGAAAAAGTCCATCTTAAGAATGGCTTACACAATAAATCAGCAACTGAATCAATCAACTTATCCACCTTCTTCTATTGTTAACTGCAAAACGGCGAGTTATTCAAACAAAAATCAAGTGCAGTTACTTGCTACGGTCTAAAACAAAGTACAGAAGAAGTTAGCACTTGGTAGCGCGAGCTTTGACCATCCAATCAGAGGCGATTATTTATTCTTTTGTCCTCATGAAGCTACATAGACTAACTCAAATTCTGATTGACTGAATCATTATGCACTTGTATGTATACGAGTATATATGTATAAAACATTTCTCTGTGATTTAGATACCTCTTTTCCGATAAGTCTAGGCCTTCACTGAAAGTTTTGTTTGCAGGCCCTGATGGTTCACCACTGTCTTTAAGATTGAACATTCTGTTTTCTTTTGTTGTTCTCACAGGTGGAGTTTGGGGGTCTCCTGAATTAACCAGCAACGAGTCTGATCAGCCTGACAAAGCTCAGATCAGTCCTCTGTTGAAACTTGTGACAGGTGTATTGAAGCACTCGCGCAACACAAATGTGTACAATCAACCCAGTACAATCCAACATCATCCGGAGCCCCAAAACCAACAGACCGACCGAGCAATCAAATGGATTGCTGACGTGTTTAAACCGAGAGATAACTCTTTTGAACATTCCAGAAACTTTTTGAGGAACACAGAGGCCAGTCCGACTGTGTACAGTCAACCCAGTATGTACCAACATCCTCAGGATCCCTATCAGCTGCAGACTGAACATCCAGTCGAATGGTTGAGACCAGAAGATGATTATGCAGTAGAGTCCAAAGCCCCACAGAGCAACACTAGGTTTGGTTCCATCATTAAAAGCCTCACTGGGACCGGTGATACCACAGCCACTGCAGAACCTCCCACACTGCAGGATCAAGATGACTTTGGTTCTGCTTATTGGCCTGAGTACTCAGATGTTTACAGTTACCCTCATCAAGAGCTGCCTTCATATGGTCTACACTATCCAAACGTCCACCTGGACATGCCTCTTCCCTTTGCTCCGTCCATGCCGTATGAGCCTTTGAGTCTGCAGAGACTTATTGGACTGATTAATCCCCTCAAACAGGGTTTACTGCAGACAGGGGTGGGTCTGTTTAACTCTGCAGGCCCTCTTCACTTCAATGCCAATCCAGCCTATCCCTTTCGACAGCAGTACCCCTGCCCCCACGCGCGGGTCTCCATGTACCATCCTGCCCACTTCCCACAACAGGCTCCATCTTTCTGGCCCCCATTACAGCATGGTCAAAGACAGTACTACCACCCCCACCACGGCCCCCCTTACCACTTTCCACGACAGCTTCAGCCCCTGCATCATTATGCTCCACATCCACCTCATTATGGGCCCCAATACCACCTCCCTCAGGAGCCCAACAGGAGGATGTTCATGAGATGACCGTGGTGATGCCTGTGAGGAGTTTTCTGCAAAGAATGGATAACATGTTATTAATAAAGAAGCTTATTGACGAATCAGCTTTAAATCTACTGCTTTCCTGGGTTGTTCTCATCGGACAAATGTGAGTCAAAGACTTTGTCGACCTGGACATGTTCTGTGCGTAACTGGCTTCTAAAGAAATATGAGACGACTCACATTTGTCATCAAAGCAGCCTAAAATATTTAAAGTCTTGAATATATCTTTTTATTTTTAAAACATAAGATATTAGACAAAGCTGTTGTCGTCACTGTTTTAGTTTTTGGTTTTAATTAGGTGAACTGTCCTAGCGTCAAACAACTTAATCCGGGGGTGACTATGTTTTGCAAAGGGGACCAGATTTAGTGAGGTTACAGTGTGGCGGGTCCAAACAAGCGGCCCGCTTCTTTTTTTTTTTTTTTTTGACCATTAAAATAACAAAATATAATTATTTTACAAACATTTTTTGCTTTGGGATACTTGTCATTGTTTCACACAGAAGAGAGGTACATTTAAATACGTTTTTACCAAGATTATATGGGACCAAGATTACATTTGGATCATCTTAAAGTGAAGGAAAAACCTGATTGTAAATTTGAGAGGAAAAAAAATATAAATTTGAGAAAAAAACATGGTAAATATATATAATTTGAAAACAGTTTTGAACTTTAAAGAACACATTAGTTGAAAGAAATATTGAAAATTTGAACAAGTGTAAATGAATAACAACTTGAATATAAAGAAAAAAAATGAACCTATAAATGTTTGTTTTCAACTTATTTTCTGTTCTTCTTTTCCCTGCAAAAATAGGACCAGGATTAGCAACAAAAAAATGAACTGAATGCAAGCCCTGAGACAGACTAGCGACCTGTCCAGGGTGAACCCCGCCTTCGCCCGTCAGATAGGCTCCGGCACCCCGCGACCCCGAACGGGAGAAAGCAGACAAGTAGATGAATGAATGAATGAACTGAAAGCAAAGGGAGACATGGGAGAAAAAAAATGAAAATACAAATACACTTTTTTTTCATTTGGTGTCAGTTTTGGGGTTAATTTCATTTTTAAATCAAAGTTTGAAATTGAAACTTAATTTTTCCCATTTTCAATATTTCTTTCACGTTTACAATATACATTTTTCAAAATTGTATTTTATGCTCCACAAAGTTTACAATGTATATTTGGTTTAAAATGTTTTTTTTCTTCTTCTTTTTTTAAATGTACTATCTGGTTTTCATTCACTTTAAATTGATTCATATTTGACCCCATAAATCTTCTGATTTGAAGACCAAAAATAAAATAGTCAATGTCTCTCTGGAAAAAACTATTTGTCGACATAATTTGGGGTTCCTATGAAATTTAAATATTATTCACTATTAACGCTCACTAGGAACTTATACATTCAAATCATGTGAACAGAAACATTACACAAATAGTTTCCCACTTTAGAAGTATAAACCTGTATCAATCTGTTTTATCTCATTTTGTTCTCAAATGGCCTATATCATACAAAATTATCTTTTTTTAGGTTTTACGTGTATTATAATGTTGATTTCTCACTATAAACAACTCCAAAGCGGTATTTTGATCCATTCACACATTTCTGACTGATCCTCTAAAAATCTGTGCTCTGAGTACCAGTCCATCCCATACCCACAAAAATGAGTGGGTCTTCAACAGCCCCATCCAGGAAGATTCTGTGCTTTGTTTTGGTGGGCATGAGGCAGACACGCAAGGTCAACTGTAGACTGGAATCATGAAGACTTCAAGGAGCGAAAGGCGGAGCCTCAGAGATCAAGGCATCTTACTTCTGAGTAAGAAAAGGAATTTACGAAAATAAATCTAATTTCATTAAATGTGTTCTGTGCCAAAGGTAATTTATTATCATTTTAGATGGTTTCTTCTAAAAGGCTTAAGAACAGCATGATATAGTCCCTCTCCGACCATCTTTAGATCTATCATAAAAGTTTTCCCAGTGGTCTTTTAATTATGATTATGCTATTTTCAATCAAAATTTAAATAAAAAACTGTCTTTTCCTAGGACGTAGTTTCTGCAAAGCGGCAGTAGTTCATTAGAGATTCTCACTTGAGTTACTACTGCATTTTTTGCCTGCTACTGACTCACAGCGATTTGAATACCAAAATAATCAGAAATGCAATTTCTAGATATATTTTCTAAACATATATCCTCATCAGAAAAATGTAAAAAAAAAATTAAAAAACATGTTAAAAACACCTAAAACACGTTGCTATGGATCCTAAAGCTCTGCAGGTCAAGTAGCCAAAGGTTGTTGCCGCAGGTTTCACAACAGTTTATAACAGGGGTGGGCAGACCACGGCCCGGGGGCCATGTTCAGCCAGTTAAGGTATCTGGCCCGCCAAAGTGGAATAAATAATATTGATAACCCTTAAACATTTATTTTATTAAATAAATTGACCTTGTTTGGGTGCAGAAAGTTGCATTCATGCGGTGTTGTTGTTTCCGGTCTTCCAACATCACATGAACGCATCATTTCTCTAAGTTTGTAGTCGTTCCTTAATGGACATCAATCCATTGGTGGAATTAGTTCTAAATGAGAACAATAGCCACAATTTTAAAAAAAAAGCTCATAAATGTTCAGTTTTAACATTTATATATTAATTTTTTATCGAAATGAAAGCATGTTTTCAATCCCTGTATCATTCGTTTATTCATTTTTCAAACTAAAACCAACAGTGAAAAAGGAAAAACTAACAATTTTTTTTCTCAGATGAAATCACAAAAAAACAAATTCCCGCTTGCTTCATTTTTTATTTTAATATGCAAATCGGAAAATGAAAAAAATTATAATTTTTCGATTTTTTTGTTTTAATTTGGAAAAACAAATGATTGAATGATACGCTGATTGTTTTCGTCCAGATTCCATGTTATTTCTTTCCCTTATGAGTTAAATCACCAAAATCTGAGCCTTCTGTCAAATTTTAGAACCATTTGAGGCCCAAGAGTCAAAAAGTTTGCCCACCTCTGGCTTTTAATGTAATTTAGTCACTTATAATCATAAAATTATACTTAAGAGATCTTAGAGAGTGCTAGGAACCACTTACTGATTGTATGACAGCAGTTTGCGAACCAGTAGAAATTTAAATAAATTTGGTCTGTGGACTAGACTTTGGAATAAGTAAATCTGAAAATAATGGTGGTTTATTTCAAAAAGTATTATAGATGAGTAAGGAAGCCAGGAGTAGTTTCAATGAAAACTGCTATTTATGCGGCCGTGGTGCAGTGGTAGGGCGGTCGACTCCTGATCAGAAGTGAGCGGGTTCGACTCCGCCTTGCCCGCCCATGTGTCGAAGTGTCCTTGGGCAAGACACTGAACCCCGAATTGCCTCTGGTGGGAGGTTGGCGCCAGTGTTCGGCAGCGGAGCCACCACCAGTGTGTGAATGTGTGTGAATGGGTGAATGGGTCTGTGACTGTGAAGCGCTTTGGGCCCTCGAAGGAGGGTAGAAAGCGCTATAGTATACGCCATTTACCATGTCATATTTACTGTAGGAATGCAGTTTTTGTTTTAATTAAGAAGAAAACTAACATGTTAATGTTCATAGATGTTTTTTACAATGTTCTGTCTTTATCATGATACAGCTCAATTGGTTTAACCAACCATTCTTTCCTACTGAAAAAAGTCATTTTCTATATCAAGAATAATTAACCAGGTGGTGACAGAGATGATCCCATCAGAGCACAAATGTGTCGGTACGGTTTTGATCCAGATTCCAGCTCAGACGAGGAAAACAAAGATGTTCATGAATCTATTTGTCTGCAAGTGGATGCATCAGACTGGAACAGAGCTGAGAGCTGGAGCCCCACCCACTGTATTTTCCTCATTATAAATAATGATCTTTTTCAAACGACATTTTTCCATCTGCTCCTGATTCACAACGATTTGAATAAGGAAATGTTTGTATATATGTCCTCCATCACCATAAAAATGCTACAAGAACATGTTAGAAAAACAAAAAACACAATTTTCCATAGAGTGGGTCCTTTTAAGAAAAAAATTCATTATCCGAAAGTAAATTAACTCTCATTTAGAAATGTAAGTGAGGTTTACAAAAGGATTCAAAGCTTTCACCCTTAACCCGTTAACTACCCCCTCCCATGGAAGGGGATAGTTAATGGATATTTTTCCTGCTGCTTATTGCCTTGGTACAAAGCCTCTAAAGAGACATCAAAGCAAAAAAAATAATAATAATTGAAATAAAAAAATAAAAAAATTCTAAAAAAACATACTTAGGGGCTCCATAAAAAAATTGAATTAAAAAAAAAAACAGAACTTGTTTTTTCTAAAACTTAAAGTAGCAAAAACAAAAAAGTTACTATTTGGTGCGAATCCATTGTCAACCAGAAATATTTTTATTTTATTATTTCAATTTGGGGGGCATTTTTTATCCATTTTTGTTCTTCAATTTCCTTTTAGGGGCTCCATACCTTGGGGAGTAATGCACATAGTCAAAATTTTGAAAAACATGTTTTCTAAATGTTTCCCACTGTTTGGTTGCGTAGGCAGTTAAAGGGTTAAAGTATATTCTGCAATTAAACGCTTGATTTATTTCCCCCCCTAGAAAAGCAGCAGAACAAATTTGGTCAGAGGATGCATCTGTTTTTGCTGAGATCCTTTCAGTAACACGTGATCCATCGCTTTGAGGACAGCAATCACAGGAAGTGGCCGCACCTGGGGAGCCACAGCTTCCATGAGCTCTTTGGCTTTTTTGCTGGCACAGTTCAGTCCAAGGTTTAAAAGACTCCAGGTTCTGTTACAAGTGAGGAAGACCTTTGTGTCTTTGCTTCAGCTGGTTGGTGGAAGGACTGGTAGAGGTTAGGTTTTGGCGCCACACCTGACGGAGCCATTTTGTGCTTGTTGCTGACAGGGTGGAGATGATCCAGAGAGCTCCTGCGGCTCTCATGGCTGCTGCGTCCCTCATGATGAGGTAAACAGGAATTTGAGCTGCAAACTTCTTGTTTCCTGTATTTTTAATCAGGCTTTTGCTAAACTTTAGTATTTCCCTGCAGAATATTGCTGGTCTGTTGGTTGAGTGACCTGCTCTTCTCTTCAACAATTTCAGCAGGTGAGTCCTGATTTCAAACTTTTTTTTTTGTTTTTCCCAGAGCTTCATGCTACATCGTCTTGATCTAAATTTATTTACCAAATTACTTCTAGCTTTATTCAAAGTCTAAACTCTACATAATTCACTAAAAGAACTGGTTGACTCTTGTGTAATTTTGACAATATATTATATTGCATTAAAAATAGAAAATTATTAAAGGTTTATCTTGTTTGGCCTGTGATCTAAAGTATGATTTGGCCCCCTGTGCTAATGAGTTTGACATCCCTGGCCTATAGAGACTGTTTACAAAAAAAATGTAACTTTTAAAGTTGATTTCCTGAACACTTGACTTTCAGCATATCTAAAGAACTGGATGGGCTGAGGTTTGATTTGACAAATCATATGGGTTTGCTTGTACACTTTTTATTAAGTTGATTAAATAACTGAACCATCCATTGTTCAGAATTGCATGTGAATTCAATACTTTAATGCAGTTACAATTTCTGTCATTGCATCCTAGTCTCTTCCAGAGGGCTGCAGTAACTAGAAATCCCCTGAAGGGAATGTTGTTTGAGAAATGGTGACCTTTCTGCATAATTACTTTTGATCTGCTGGGAAACCTCATCACTTTTGGGTCTGTTTCAGAATTGCCGGGCGGAGGATGGGACTTGCGCAGGCTTGACTACGGAAATCGTCGGCCTCTCCACTATGTTCGCACTCTAAGGCAGCCCATCATCAGAACTGCTCAAGCTTCAGGTGATCAGGGCATAACGCAGCATGGAAACATTATACAGCGCCAGAAAAAGCCCCAAAAGCAAACCCTGAGCCTGCCACAAGTGTTCTCATCTCAGCCTACACAGCAAAGAAACTCTCCACCTGCAAGACCCAGAGGCTTTCAGTTGAACCTTGACATTCCCCTTTTAGAACTGGATCAAAACCAGATGCCACATACAAAAGGCTCTCATGAAAGTCCTGCCGCAGTAGTAAATCTTCGGTCAAGCCCGCAAAGTTCTTCTTTTTCAGTTCCAGAAAAGTCAGCAGAAGACCCACACAGATGGACGAGTGACCACGTGCCCATTTCTCCCTCCCCAGCAGCGAAAACGCCATCATTGTCTCCAAGTGACTATCTCAGACTTGCCCGTCTCATAAAGGAAGGTACTAATGTTCAGAGCAGATACATAGAGCCAGCACAACAACTGCTGGACTTGGTGCAAGCTGAATCAAGACCACCTCTGAACTATGCAGATGCTGTTCGCAAACAATTGACACAGATTGGCTCAAAATGGCCAATTTTGAGCAGTGACTCTGGGAAAAAGCAGAATGAGGAGGTTGCCAAGGAGAGTGAGGGCTGGCACCCTGCCCAACATGGCAGTCCAGCCTTGCCTCCTGCTGAACAAAGCTGGGATCATCAGAAGCTAGATGTTGGCAAACCTTCACAACATCCTGAAAAAGTTGACTGGTACTCCAATGCCCACACCAGTATGGCACAAGACAAAGATCACACTATTCTGTCTAATCCCAATCTGCCGTCTTCCTCTATTTTACAACGTGAAATTACAGACAAATATTACAAATTGCCCAGGGAAAGACAATATGGTAACTCTGACCAAAGCAACATTGAAATCAAAGGCACTGTCAAGCTTCGTGATCCTGATTTCAGCCAAGGTTCCCAGAAGACAGCAGAACCTGGTCGTGAGCCTTCTTCTCCAAGACTGCATCTCAGCTTGTCTCTCCCCATTAAAGCCAAAACTCCAAATGTTGAAGTCCAACGTACTAGCAACAGACATGTTAAGACTGCTCAAATGTCAACCCAGCCTGGCTCCACCTGGCAATCTTCAAGTTCTGATTACACAAAACCTGCTCCTCAAACTGAGACGAAATGGCCCATTTTAAGTGTTGATACTGGCCATCAAAACTACCCACAGCAGCCACAGGACTACATTCAAACCAAACCTGCAGTCAAACTACCATTTTCAGCACACTACTCCAACCGTCAGACCTCACCACCATGGCCCAACCAGGACGAAACCTTCCCAGGGCCGAGTCCTGCTTTTCATAAACCAGCAACAGCCAAACCGTCTCCAGTCTCCTACAGTCCAACCCACAGCAGACATGACTCGTATATCAACTATCCACATCCAAGAAATGACCTTAACCATGCTACTGGGCTTACCCCATCTCTGTCTCAAATGACCCCCAGCTTGTACCACAGTTCTTCAGGCAAGTTCTCTGAACCTCCCCGTGGCATTCAGCTTTCTTCTGCTCCTGAAAGTGATCGCTATGGTAGGTTTAAACCATCCACGGAGCGTGCAAGGACTCCAGAGAGGATGCATCTTGGTTCTACATATGACCTTACAACACTGAAGCCTCCCAACTGGTATGCGGCTGCTGCGACCTCTTCTTATGAAACAAGAAGGCCACACCACCAACAGAAACATGTCTTTCCTGAGGAATCCTCTCAGCAGAGACACAGGTTTCCTACAGGGTATGAAACCCAGAAGAAACTCCCAGAATGGAAAGCTGGCCAGGATGGGCGGGACAAATCTGCAAAGATTTATATCAATATTGAGCATGGAGCTGTTGACTCTGATGGGCAGTCGGACACTAAAACTGATGGCTACCAAAGAAAATGGCATGGAGACGAAGGACCGCAAAGTCAAACTGCCAACCCAAGCACGATTAATCTACAGGCTCTGATGTCACTGGACAAAGGTGCACTTGCAGATCTGCTGAAGTCTCATCAGAGCAAGAAGCCTTCATATGCCCAGAGCGGTTGCATGGGTCGAGCAGGTGACTGTTCCCATCACTTCCCAAGACCAGACTCGTACTCTCCATATGCCGAAGCAACTTCTGTCACCGACCCTTCAAATGCTCAGCAGTTCTTTGAGTCGAGGTCTTACCACTTTTAAGAGGTCAACAAGGAACCACAACAAAAGAGTTCCAAGCCATGCCAGTAACTACTTTTAACCATTGCACTGTTTGACAATTTTCCTTGGTTTTCAGGCCTGCCCTTATCCATGTATCATGTGTTCTTTCTAAACTCTTGTTCTTAAAAAAAATGATAAATAAAACTAGATCCTTAAACTGACTTGAGTGTTCCTGGGGCTTTCATGCCTCCAAATCTATTTCTCTTAGTCTTCAAAAGGGTTGATTGCATCAAATGACTTGTCAACATTTTTGGGTCTCTTCAAAAGATCAATTTCAAGCTGGAGTGGTATTGTATAGAAATGGTACAGAAGTAGCAGCTCAACTGGGGCCAGCTCTTGGCTTTTTTTTTTTTTTTTTCCTGCAGATGAATCAAACTACCTGGAGTGTCATGATGTGCCTTTTCCTCCCCAATACTCTGAATTGTATCACAGCTGTTGGACACACCACAACTTTGGTTTCAGAACAAGACAAACATGTTTGCAAATATGACCAATTCCTGCTCTCCCATGAAAACATCCCTGAAAGGTAGAAGCTCTGAACCTGCTAAATATTTGATGCATATGCTGAGTTTGTCTGCCAGCCCCACATGTCCTGCTTCCTTCTGTGCACTCTTTAAGCATGGAGATTTTACATCATGCCCTCTTGAAGCCAGCAGCTAGTTTTAATTTGACTTCTGCTGGCCTTGTCTGCTACAGTGGTGGGCTCTGATGCTTTGGGCCTTCAAAAAAGGTATAAAAGTGCTACCCAAGTTTGCCATGTGGAACTCCTTGTCTGAGGTGGGGACACCACAGCTGGATTAGTGTCTCTAAAGCCGTGGTAGCGTCTGGGCCTCAGAATAGGGGGTTCCTGTTCCTAAAACAAGGTGTTGACTGCACTGTTAGGGTTGTAATGGTCTTTTATGTAGCAAAGTAAGACCAGGTTCTCTACATTATCATTTGCTGAACAGGATGAAAAACCAAGTTGATGGTGTTAAAATTACTGAAGACAAGTCTTGTCATACCTCAGAGAGTTGAGTTTCATTCACCGTAGTGTTTTTGTCAACATTTACCTTCATAGAAACAATGACCTTGAATGGGGACACATAAAACCTCTTTGCTAAGGGTGTTTGTGTGAGGATGGGGCTTTACCTGGAAGCTGTGTGTTGCTCTGTGTACATTAGTGAGGCATTGCTGTGAATGAATAAACTGAGGGTTTGGGTAATGAAGTGGCTTATTCAAGTCACGTGTGGACCTCAAGTTTAACACAAAATGGGTATCAGTTCTGTAAAACCTGTCTGGTAAACTGATCAAAAAGGGCGCCTGTACGAAGAAAAAAACATTTCAAATGAATGTTTTTAAAGTTTAGTCTCAAACTCTAATGCAGCTGCTGAGGGGAAATATCACACAGTTTAATTATTTACAAAACCGGAAAACTCCAATAAGAGTTCAAAGTAATAAGCCAGTGTCTTTATCTGGAAATACAGCCTTTCACTGTAACCGAGGACACTTTTTACTGTGTGATTGCTGGAGGCTGTAAAAAATGAGTGAACATCAAGTAAACATGGGATCCTAATAAAGAATTCACTGTCTAAGAACAGCAGTCAAATCTCTTTTTAGATAATTTTCTAAATTTTCCAAATAAAAAGAAAAAAATTAGAAACCAAACTAGATTTTAATATGACTTCTAGCAGCGTTTACTCAACACACCAATAGGAAAAAGTATCTTTTTGAAATGCATTCTTAAAAGGTACAGAGTACAAATTGTGACAAGCTTAACCAAAGATCGTTTATTTTTAGTCATGACACAGTGATTTTTCATCACAATTCATTGACTTTTCAGTGGAAACATGTCTAATAAAAGAAACGATTCCAAGTAAAAGAAGTCAGAAGAGCATGGAAAAAGCTGCAGGCTTCACTTCCCTCACTTCAGGTCAGAGATTTGACCAGAAAAGAGCAGAAGGACAAAGATGGCGTCCATTCTGAACCAAAGATTAGAATGGTAACAGGCACGGTGGTGGGGGTGTGATGGTGTGAACTCAGCGGCTTTCCAGAGAAAGTGTTTCCTGTTGAACGACTCTGTTTCTGTCTTCAAAAAGTAACTAAACATGGAAGCTAGTGTGTAAACTCCGAAGCAGCCTAAAAAAAACTTTAAAAAAGCAGAAATTAGCCAAAACAGCTAGAATGTAGCTAAAATATTTCCTAAACTCCAAATTAGCCTAACATTTCTTAGTAAATAGTCCAAAAAGCTAGCAGAATGCCCATTTTTAAAACTTAAAAACTGTAACTTTTAAACTTTATTATTAATAATTAAAAGGCAGGAATATTGTACCAGAATAATTAACTTAAACCTCAAATGAATAAATTACAATATTTTACTCTCCATAAAAATATATTTTGCCAAAATTTTACAAGTTAAAAATAAGTGCAAGATATTAACAATAAAATGAAATGATCTGGAGGGCCGGATAGTATTACCCGGAGGGCCGGATTTGGCCCCCGGGCCTTGACTTTGACACATGCTCTAGACCAGCGGTCCGCAACCTGCAGCTCTGGAGCCACAAATGCCTTTTTTATCCCTCCATTGTGGCTCTCTGGATTAAAAAAAATGTTTCTGCTTTCGAAAATAGTTGCAAAGTAAGAAGTAAGTAGAAAGTACACACAAAAGTAAAGCAATCTATCAGTTTGTGAGGCTCCTGACCATGGTAGGTGTAAGTACAATATTTTTGAACAAATTCAAGAATTTTAGGTGAAACACACTCTTAGAAGAATACAGTAAAAGTCACTCAATTTCTAATTTAATTGTAGTTTATTGGATTTACGAATTTCGGTCTCAGATGCAACACAGATTATAAAATAAACTTTTCTCTTCTTTAAGTCACTGATGACATTACAGTACCCATTACTACGTTTTCTATGTTAAAGGGTTTCATGTGAACCTCTGTCAAAAAATATAAACAGTTTAAAATTATAAAAAAAGTTTTTTTTTCTCTTTGTGTTTAGGCTTTATTTATGGCAAATATCAATCTTTAATTTATAGATATCATAATAGAAACAATTTTATGTGCAGAGCCGTGCCTCATCGAGCTACTTTTCTCCTTCAGAATCTACTGGAATGATTGTGTCGACGGTTGACAAATTATACCCTGTTAAATTTCTTTTGTTTAAACGTCACTGGCGACCCTTCAGGTTTTAAAGGGTTAATTTTTTTTGTCTCTTGACTCACAATGAATTGAATAAAGAAATTCTCAGAAAAGCTAAGTTATTTTCTTGCTTTTCTGTATTTAAGTCAGAGGTCTGCCACCTTTGATGCTGAAAGAGTCATTTGGTCCAGTTTTTTACTGACCAAAACCAAACAAAAGTAGAATACACTTTATCCATGTTTTTGTAGCCATTTATTTCTAAAATATATGTTTAAATTAATTGTAAAAATTGAAAAATATATATTTTTTGTACAACAGTTTTTAATTTATTTTACCTTTGACCACAGTACATAAGATACTGTCAAAATAAAATCCGTCCTGTGTCAAATATGCATGAAATTCATATCAAACATGCCATTTTATAATTTTTACAGGGCTTTATTAAAAAGTATTAACTCATTAATATGTATTAACGCAACTTAATCTAAGAACTAGTCCTTTACTTTATCTCGGCGGTTCAGGCTTCCGCACTGTGCGTTAAAACAATTCATCAGGTATTGACCCACTTATACCATGGTCACTTATAAAAGAAATAACTATTCAATCGGTTTTTAGTACTTTACAAAAAGCGGGCTATTTGAGCACTACTATACTGAGACTAAAAAAAAATTATAGGGATTAATCGCGATTAATTTTTTCCAGTTTTGCGATTAATACGTTTGTTTTTTTTTTTTATCGATTCCCAGCCCGAATTTTTAATGACCTTTTCCCGATCAAACATAAAGATCCCAACATTAGTGTAGATTTATTTTTTTAAATAAATCTATATGTGCTTAATTCTTTTCTAATAATAAACCTCTTTTACCATTATTTCTCTTAGTTATCTGACATGTGAAAATTCTAAATATGAATGATAAAACTTAATTAGCTAAAAGAAATTAACTACAAACTTTTATCCACTGAAATCTTTTGCATTTTTGTTTACTGCCAAGGAGCCACAATTGAGGGAAGAATGAAATGCATTTTGCTCCAAAGCCTCATGAGAAAAATGCAACAAGAACATGTTTAAAACACAATTTTCCTTGGAGTGGGTCTTTAAAAGGCCAGACTTTCTTTGTTTTTATAAAAAAAAGTTGTTTTTTTTCAGTTGTTTTTTTCCTCTGCCTAAACCTGACTTCATAGATGATTATTCCCATCTGACACTGACTTTGTAAACGATGAGATATTGTCTTCCAAACACCAAAATTAACTTTAAACTCATAATGGAACTGAACTAAGGATTGACTGTGTTTTCTTTGTTCTGTTTTCTGTGGCTCTTGTCAAGGTTATGGTACAGGCGAGTCCCCGAGTTTAAAGAGGCTATTAACAGCTTTCATTTTGAACAAACACATCCAGAAGTTTAATCATCAACTGCTTTGATGATTTAACCACAACGTGAAAAGTGTTCTGTAACCCCCCGCAGGCCCGTGGCTGGGTGGACGGTAAATTCTTCCCCCTGGTGACCTTGCATTGTGAGCTTGTTCATGTCTGCCTTAATAATTCCTGTAATGAGTCTTGTTTGATTGTTCACTGAACTAGTGAACATCTTATATGGCCCCGGGCCCTTCCTCGTTATGAGGGTGAATTTAAAGCCCAGCCCTCTGATAAAGCCTCCCTCATTCAGCTTCGACTGCAGCATGCCTCTATCACCTTCTCCAAGCCCCTGACCGCTGCAGGCCCACTCTAACATTGGTTTTGTTCCTCTACCTGGACGGAAGACCTCAGATATTTGCTGAAATACACCTGAGCTCCCTGGGCTGTGAATGGAGCTGCCGGTGGTCAGCGACGTGAACTTGTCTGCATTCAGATCCAACCCCACACTGTCAGCAGCCAACGGCAAAGCCGGGCCTGGCAGGTTCGAGGAGTCTGGCTTCTGTCAGTGTTACGGTGATGGAAACAGCTTAACGTCCCGGGTCTCTGAGGTCCTGACCGGCTATGAGACCCTGGATGCCCCGCCACGCTATGACTTCTACGCCAACACTGAGGTGTGGGGCCGACGGCGGCCCCTGAGGCCATCTTTGTTCCAGCTGCACGGCAGTCCTGAGGTGAGGAATCGTGTGAACATCCACATTTCCAGAGAGTCTTCCTGTGGTGACTCTGGCCTCTTGCATTAAAAACATGATTTAATCATCTTTTGTCTGTTTACCTGAGGCCCTTAAACTGGTTTTAGTGACGTTTCCGGCACCTTCTCAAAGGGCTGCATGCAGAGATACTTGCAGCCGTCTTCTTGAAGTTTGTCCTGACCGGATTTGATGTGAGCAGGATGACTCCAGACCTCCTCTGTATGAGGAGACCACGGCCAGGCAGATGGAAGAAGGAGACAGCTCAGAGGACGATGGCGACGAGCAGAAGGAGCCGCCGCCCGATCCCACCCGCTTTGGATGGGTCCAGGGGGTCTTGGTGGGTACAGTTTGCCCTCTATTGCCGACTAACATTTAACTGACATTGCAGTTGTCCCTATTTTTTACATTTTTACTTGTGAAATTATTCAAATTTGAAAGGAAATGAGACTAAAGATGTAAGTTTTCTTTGGGAAGTGAAAGCCTGAACATGATGGGAAATCTAAAAGCAGATAAGACAGAATAGACTGAAAGACAAATAATTGAATTTTACATTTAAGGATCATCAGAACTGTAGGAATCAAGAGCAAAAATAATCATCTTTCTAAAATAATTCTTTTCTTTTGTGGTATTTGTCACAGACTTTTTCTTCAAAAGCAGATAATAAAACATTTTAATAGACGACTTTAAGTATCTCAGAAAGTTTATGAGGCTTCCTTAAGCAAGATTGTAGCTCATTAAAACAATTTAAAAGCTACAAACTCATTTCTATAAAAATAAAAAGACGAGCCTAAGAGAGTTCAAATTTAATTTCATGAAATAAGTTATTATTCAAAAATAAACTAAAGTGTCATTTGTTAAATGTATGTATGTATGTATGTTTCTAAAACGTTGCCACGGTTGTAAAACATGTTTATGCTGGTAATGAAACGGAAATTGTTTGTTCTGTATGAGTTGTGATTCCTGATTTTAATTGAACCAGGAAGACGATCTGAAGGCACAGCTTTCAGCTAATGGGATCCATATAAATAATTAAAATAATAAATGAACGGATGGATTTTTTTCTTTTGTTGCTCTTCTAATTCGTCACAAGAGTTTATTAATGTTGGTGGATAGATTGATCGATCGATCCTTTTACCCTGGCATCACATGCACTGTTTATTGTTGGTAGATCCGCTGCATGTTGAACATCTGGGGGGTGATCCTGTACCTCCGGCTCCCCTGGATCACGGCTCAGGCTGGAATCGGTATGTACTCCTGTGTCCCGTGTCCATGAGACGTGTTCTTGCAGAGCTTCAATCACACCCCTGCTGCCTCCACCAGGTCTGACCTGGGCGATCATTCTGCTGTCCTCCTGTATAACCGGGATCACCGGCCTCTCCACTTCAGCCATAGCCACCAATGGGAAAGTCAAAGGAGGTTTGTCTACGACAGGAGTCTTCTCTGTGGATTTACTGATGGGCCATTTTAATGAATCTCCTTGGATGTTCAGGTGGGACCTATTTCCTGATCAGCAGGAGCCTGGGCCCAGAGCTGGGAGGCTCCATCGGTCTGATTTTCGCCTTTGCCAACGCCGTAGCCGTGGCCATGCACACTGTGGGCTTTGCTGAGACGGTCACAGACCTGATGAGAGTGAGAAGAGGCCTCGTGTTTATTAATGCATCCAACTTTCAAGTAACTGTTCATGCTGACGGAGAAATGTGCTGTTAAAGGAAAATGGAGCCGTGATGGTGGACAAGACCAACGACATCCGCATCATCGGCATCATAACCGTCACGTGTCTGCTGGGGATCTCCATGGCCGGCATGGCGTGGGAGTCAAAGGTTAGAAGGATGAAACGGTTTCATAATGATTGCAGCTCAGTCGAGTCCGAGTGACAGACCTAACTCCTCCCTCTGCCTGAACCTCTGTCTTCCACAGGCTCAGATTCTGTTCTTCCTGCTCATCATGGTTTCATTTGCCAGTTACATAGTTGGAACCATCATTCCTGCTTCAGAGGAGAAGCAAGCCAAAGGTTTCTTCAGCTACAGAGGTAGTCTCCTCTTTCACGTCTGTTTCTGAATCCTTCAGTTGACCCTTTTCACATGACGTCACACAAAAGTGACTTCCAGTCAATTTATAGTCTATGGTTTAGAACGGCAAAGCTGACTGCTGAACGCTGTTTAAAGCAATTTTATGTAACCTAACCAGTAGTAACCAAAAATTGTATAATATTTATTTTATAAATATCCTTCCTGGTTGTATTGGTTTTCCCTCTTAGATCAAATGTCAGTATTCCTCCTGCAGAATGCTCCTCAGCTGATTCCCATAAATCTTATGGATGATATTAATCGAGTCATGGATCATTTCTCTCTGATAACCTGGTTAAAGTTGGACAAAGGTTACAGGAACTTCACTGAATGCTGCTTGTTTGATTATGAAGATAATTTATATTTTCCTCTTCTAATTTATGCTAATGCTAACGCTAGCTTTCCATGACAGGGATGAGACGTAGAGCTTCAGAAGATCTTTTCTGTCCAGTTAAAGTTGATTGCATTTCATGTTCACAAAATCACTAAAAACAGAGATAAAATCAGACAATTTCAAGTGTCTGACAATAAAGAAGAACCAATAACTGCTGCGTTGTTTTCTGACGTAGCTCCCCTTTGCTGTTGCTCATAACCATGACGATCCGTGCGGGATAATAAAGGTAAACAAGGATAAAAATACTTTGTAACCATCCAAAAAATATATCAGGAAATGATTATTCGCACATATTTTTCTAAATGAGTTGAACTTTTGTCTTGGCCTTTCTTATTTTTTAAATAGAAAATTTGTGACTTCATATCAACACTTAAAATATTCACTGTGTCACTTGGTAAACTTTCCTGTTTTTACAATTACCCCTTAAAATACCCCAAAAAACAACAAATACCCCTTATTACAGCAACTAAATTTAGTCTTGGGCGCAGTTAGAAACACACAAGGCCAGCATGCAGCAATGTGTAACTTGGCTGTGTCTATTACATGGGGCCAACAGGAACTTCCATCAGTTTATGTGCTCAATCGCTCTTAAATTACGTGTGAATAACATCAAGTAAAATAGAATATTAGAATAATATCTGCTTAAATGAAAGGTTAATATTTTCAAAAGAACCTCAAATATTGAAGGATTATTCAAAGTTGTATTTAGATTTGTGAATGATCTAAGACAGGAAATGAAAATACAGGACTTTCATAAAATAAATATTGTAAATTTTTCTGTTTAAATTGATAAAGTTGCCTTTTATTAGTTACGTAAAATGGTGTTAAACAGCTGTCAGCTTTGTCATTCTAAACACAAACACTGGAATTCACTATTTTCATCCCTGTTGTCCATTTTGCCTGACGTTACCTTATGACTATTTTTCCAAACGTTTTTTCTCCAGGACTCAGAGGTCGACAGTTCAAATCATCTTGTTGTAAAAATGTTTTAAAAAGAACATTTGTGTTTGATGAAAGCGTCTTTATTCTTAATATGAACAGGAATCCTGTTTATTAATAGTTCTTGCTACATAAAGGGCATAAAGTGTGGAGTGAGAGTAGTTTGTTGGCTGCATCTGTGAAAACATTCATCCAGACATCCTCCCTGGACAGCTGAAGAAGGTAGAGGTGATGCTGTCCTCAGGGAGAACAGGCAGATGCGTCCATCAAACAAAGATCTTTGTAGCTCCTCCCACAAAAGAACCATCCTTACAAACCCAGTGCAGCTGCTTCTGTGAGCTCCTCACTGATATGACTCCTTCATCTTTGACAGGAGACATTTTTGCTGAAAACTTTGTGCCCAGCTGGCGGGGGCCGGGGGGCTCCTTTTTTGGCATGTTTTCCATTTTCTTCCCGTCTGCCACGGGTATCCTGGCAGGAGCCAACATCTCTGGAGACCTGAAGGTGCGTCTGAGAGTTCCTGGAGGGTAATAATTCTCATTAGCGTGCCGTGAAACCCTAACTCGGGGTGTCGTCTTGCTTGCAGAATCCTGCAGTGGCGATCCCTCGGGGGACGTTGATGGCCATATTCTGGACCACATTTTCCTACCTGGTCATTTCAGCAACCATCGGTAGGCTCTTCCTGCAAAGGGACAAATGCAGCCTTCAAAGGATTTGGGCCACTAAGCGTGTCTCAGTCAAAGGAGGAGGAGTACAAACCGTTGCTTGTGATGTCACAACATAACAAGAACTAGAATAATAAACCACATTAGTTTCTTACTTTATAACAATTAAACAAATGTAGCATCAAAGCCGCATCCATTTATGTTCCAAACCCGCTCAATCTATTTTGAGGTTGTGGGATTGCTGGAGCCTATCCCTTCCCCCATGGGGAGAAGACTGGTTTGCCAGTCCATCATACAGCTAAAAAAAAACATTTTCTGCAAAAATTCAGAAACAATTATATGATTTTAATATTTAAGGGCCAATAAAATAACAAGCAACATTACTTTAATGCATTGGTTTCAAACTCAACCGCACCCCAGCAAACATTTCAATGTGGCCCCATATGGTTTACCTTTGGGCTGAACTGGTGGGCCCCAGGTGGGTTCGTCCGCGGGTTCCAAGGTGGCCCCATCTGTGTTTGCCCACACTAGCTTGAGTGGGTGAATTATCCAAATATGAACATGCTGCTAAACAAAACAAAATAAAAATAAATAATGATAATAAAAAAGCAAAAACAAATCAAATAATTCTGTTTTCTTTGTGTTTTTGATGTTTAGCTGTTTTACTCTGTTTTGCTTTAAGTTCTTTTATCCGGTTATGTTTATGTCTTTCTGCATCATGAGTGAGAGGGATGGAGAGGATGATGACCCCCTCGTGGCGTAGAGCGATGTGTTCCTAACAGAAACATATAGATCATTAAAACTGATCACTCATCCTCTATAATTGTAGAGCTGCTTCAACATGTTACCAGCACAAGATAACATCGGGCATTAACGACAATAAAAAAATGATCTGGCAGTCAGGATATAAATACTTGCCGGGCCAGATCCAGATTCAAGACTTGACTTTGACACATTTGGTTAAATTGAATGATTCGTTTTAAATACTGTCCTAAATATGACACATTTTTACATGTTGTGATAGCTAATTCATTATGATCTGGACTTAATCAGACAAAGACAGAGACTGGTCAGATTTATAACTCCATTCTTGTAGGTTATTTAGATTATCTACTTGGATTGTTCTTTATCAAATTTTAAGTGAAATAAATTCAGCACAGCAAAAATTACAAGTATTCACAAGTAATTGTGCACTTAAACCAGCAGAAATCAGGTGAAGCAGAAATCAATATTTAGGCTGAAAAACGCCCATAAAAACTCATAAAAACGTGATTTTGTTGCTCTCGTTCAGCATTTGACAGCACTTCTGTTGCACGTCTTTCCCCCAGGATCTTGTGTGGTGCGTGACGCCTCCGGGTCGTTAAATGACACCCTGTCTGCCTCCACGCCGGCTGATGCTTGCGTTGGTTTGGCCTGCAGTTATGGATGGGACTTCACCGAGTGCATCACCAACAGCACCTGCCAGTACGGCATCAGCAACTACTACCAGGTGAAGACCGGAAGATTGTCAGGATGCTCGCTGTGTGTTGCTAGTTAAATTAGGTGAAGGGGACATAGGTTTGATTCCTGTCGTTTATTTATTGAGATTTCAGCCTCAAAGAGGAAGTGGTGTTATAAAAAGGTGTTTGAAAAGCAACAACAATGGTAGAGCTGCTGGGTTTTACCAGCTTTTAATAAACCAGTGAAATCAAACAGACAGATGCTGCTGCTCGGTGTCTGGGTTTATTTTAAATTCATTAAATTCAGACTCTGCAGGTGAGAGTCCTCATTTAAGTTTTACAGGGAATTCAGATGAAGAGAATTGAAGAGAGAAACGGGTCAATAGAGGACCAAAAAGGACAAAAAAACGTTAATTTTAAAAGATGTAAATTAGAAACAGGGAAGTCAATCCTAATTTCGCCAAGTGACTTTTATTTATTCATTTTAATTTTTATTAAAACTTTATTTATCCAGGCAGGACAGATTAACAACAACATTCCTATTTACAACCGTGGCTGAGAAAAAAGGCAAGACCTTTTAAGAAAAGAAAGAAAGAGGTCACAAGAACAAGAAATACAATTAAATAGAACCAGAAAAATAAACACAAAAAAGCAAAATATAAAACCCTGAAATCACTACACGGTGTAACAGCACCATTTATGGTTAAAATGGTCATTAATATGAGTTTAAAAATCAGTCGTATTGTGAGGGAGACTTAGCCAGTGGTTAAAAACACCATCAGTTTTTTTCAATTCAAGCTGATCTTCCAATGATTTCTTTATGACTGCATACATTTAGAAAAGGTACATAAATACTATGGAGAGAAAATAGACTCATCCCAATTGGCCGTGTGTATTTTTTTATTTATCCATAACTTTGGATTAGTCCAATTCTTGTAACTCATACAATACATTTGTGCATAAGTACAAAAATAATTAAATTAAAAAACAAACACAATTTATACATGCACAAATTAAAATTACAACAGATTGAAACTAATTACAGTCACGATTCTTTTGACATTACACACTAGTCGCTTGTTACACACACACATATTTACTCACAAATCTGATGAGACATCTGATGTGTGCATAAATGTGGTTTTGTGTGTGCGTGGCAAGCGATTCCAGTGTACTTTTTAAAGATTTGTGAGTGATTTTTGTGTAAATTGTATTTTGCCTTTTTTTATCTCATGTTTTTTTGTACTTATGCATAAGTTACAAGTACTTTATACTTGTAACTCATACAATAAGTACATTTTTACTTATTGTATGAGTTACAAATCAAGAATTGCACACGCGGAAATCGGGTTGAGCCTATTTTCTCTCCATAGATAAATGACATTTTAAGAAGAATGTTTTTCCTCAGTTTTTGTTGTTTCTCATTGATGGATTTTTGGGGAACCAAATAATATAGAACAGTGTGTACTGATTGTCAGTGCTTGTACTGATTTGAGTTTGTATAGTTTTGTGCCATTGAACCATAAAACCAAAACAATCCAGAATTTTCTATTTTTAGGAACACTTACCCTTTATATCACACAGTGAAAACTCCAAACTTACAAAAAGTATTTGTTTATATTTGAGTTTAAATACCCCATTACACTTTATCGAAGACACAATGACCTGAATGAGTAAAATTTTGGGGGAAAAAAAATCACTTGACTATCCCCTATGTCCTTCAGTTCAGCTTCCATGTATATGTTGTCCACATGGAAGTAATGATGTGTTTGTGTTTGTCTGTGAGCAGTCCCTGAGCATGGTGGCGGCCTTCGCCCCGCTCATCACGGCTGGAATATTTGGAGCCACTCTGTCGTCTGCTCTGGCCTGTCTGGTGTCGGCCCCCAAAGTCTTCCAGGTAAACTCTCACGGGGTCTGAACTGAGACTCAGACGGCGATCTGGATCCTGAGGAGATTCTCTGCTGTCTGCTTCCCTGCAGTGTCTCTGTCTGGACCAGCTGTATCCGCTCATCGGCTTCTTTGGAAAAGGTTACGGCAAAAACCAGGAGCCTCTCCGGGCGTACCTGCTGACCTACCTGATCGCTTCGTGCTTCATCCTCATCGGTGCGGCCCTGAAAGGAGAAATTATTATGAAGCTTCTGCTTGGGAGAAATTTGTTCATTTTAAGGGCCGGGAATCGATAAAAAAAATTAACTAATTAATCGCAAACCAGGAAAAATGTAATCGCGATTAATCACAATCATTTTTTTTCATTTACAGTATTTGCCAACCACTCATTAATCTGCGAAAAATCACAATTTGAAATCACACACAAAACTTTTGAACATTTATTTTAATTAGTGCTGTTGATCGATTAAAAAAATCGGATTAATCGCGTCAATAAATCTTAATTCTTTTTGATTAATCACATGCGTTAACTCCTTAATGCTCACA
>NC_050513.1:22045824-22083687 GCF_002922805.2 Oryzias melastigma
ACATATCAAAGAAGCAAAAAAAAAACAGTGAAAGTTCATACTCATTTAATAGTTTGAATTTAGTTTGCCTGTATGTTTAATTAAAAAATTATAAACTTTCTTATTTGTAAAAAATATCTTTTAGCACACATTTGTGTATGTTAACATGAAAAACATAAAAGAAAACTAAATTCTTGAATGTATCTTAAAAAATGTGTTGGTTCAACATTAAGTGTGACTTCAAATGTATCTTTAACCCAGAAGGTCTAAACTCATGAATGTAACCCCGCTTTCTCTTTATTTCCTGCCAGCTGAGTTAAACACCATCGCTCCCATCATCTCCAACTTCTACCTGTGCTCCTACGCCTTGATCAACTTCAGCTGCTTCCATGCCTCCATCACCAACTCCCCAGGTACATTCGCTCGGCTGTGGGTTTGGATTCAGGCAGCAAATATGACTCCAAAAAATCTGTACTTGATAGAAGATGGTTGTTGCTGGAATAAGAGGAAAAGAAGATTAGATATTTATTTAACTTTTATATTTAAAAACTCAGTAAACTTTAACCTTTCTTGTCCGAGTTAGTAGAAAATGATGGGAAAAGCTTAAAAAGCTTCAAAACTTTAACATTTCAAAGCTTCATGTACTTTTAGGTATAACAACTGCAGGGACCGTTCAAATATATATTCACATATATACACACATTATATACATATATATATGTGTTTGTGTGTGTGTGTGTATATGTATATGTATATATATAATGTGTGTATATGTGTGTGTGTTTAAGTTCATATTTTGCTAATGTCAATTTTGTTTTATTATTTTCATCTGACTTTTTTCAGTCTTCATGTGAAACTGAAAAATGCGACTGAAACATTTTTCAGTTGTTTCAGTTTCTATGTTTTCTGGTTTTTTTTTTAGCTGTTTTTCAGCTGTAAACAATTGCAGGAAATCTACCTGTACAAGACTTAATTTTATATCTTTTTGAATTTTTTTTTTTTTCATTTTACATTGTCAATGACTTTCTGTCCTTGGTGAGAAACTAACATTAATGCATCACCATTGTACAAAGACATTTATGATTCCTTAAAGTCAAAAAGGGAGTAAATTGAAAAATATTTCACTGTTTTTTTTCAAGCCCCATCTTTGTTTTATGAAATAGATTATTTCTGTCTTCTTTTATTTTGAAAAGGAGACACTAAAACAGCAAATGTTGATTCTCTTTTTGAACGTTTTTATTTTTTCAAAGATGTTTAAGCTCTTCTTGCTCATATTCTGCAGAGGGGTTTTTATAAGCTCAGGTTTGATGGATGGAAGCAGAGGAAGGTCGTGTCGTTCATCTCCTCTGAGGAGCAGGCTGGTGTTTCAGGTGTTTCCTCTGACACATGGAGGTGCTCTAAAGTCTGCATGCTGACTTGAACTGCCCAGTTCTTGATGAAGAGTTCTTGAAATGATCTCATGATGGGACAGATTCTCCAATGTTGAACACAGTTCTTGAAAAAGCAGATTTAACACTCTTCCCGCCGTGTGAGACCTTAGAGATGATGATAAATTTGCAAAACGTATTTTAATACATACAGATATAGTAGGTGTTTCTGGGTATTTTTGAGATCCCTGTCAGCTTTACCTGGATCAGATGAGTTTGCCATTCTGCCAGGACAGAGTCAGTCAGAAAACCAGCAGCCTTCAGGTGGTCATTGTGAGGCTTGTAAGCTAAGCTGCAGCGTCGTGACCCCGGTGTTGGTGCTCTGCCTGCAGGCTGGCGTCCGTCCTTCAGGTTCTACAGTAAGTGGCTGTCTCTGCTGATCTCCGTGGTCTGTGTGGTGATCATGTTCCTGCTGACCTGGTGGGCGGCCATCATTGCCATCGGTGTGGTCATGTTCTTTTTGGGGTACACGCTGTACAAGAAGCCAGGTGAGTTTTCTGCACAGTCCCACGCTGTGGCGCAGGCGCAGAGCCGCGGCTGATTCCTGCTCTGTCTTCAGACGTGAACTGGGGCTCCTCGGTGCAGGCCAGCTCCTACAACATGGCTCTGAACCACTGTGTGGGCCTGAACCTGGTGGAAGACCACGTCAAGAACTACAGGTCAGACAGCAGCTGCAGATGAACACCAGAATGTCTCTAAACTTCTAAAAGAAGCAGCTCAGACAGAAAATTAAATCTGTTTAACAGACATTTCATCTTTGGTAGAATGTGATCAAGCCTGACGTGTGTTGTTTTAGTGCACATTTGTCATAGTCAAGGCCCGGGGGCCGGATCAGGCCCTCCAGATAATTCTATCCGGCCCTCCAGATCATTTTATTTTATTTTTAAAAATATCCTAATATTATCTTACACTTATTTTTTATTTGTGTGATTTTGCCGAAAAACATTTTTATTGAGAGTAAAATATATATTATAATGTAATATAATGTAGTTATTTATTTAAGGTTTAAGTTGATTTATTCTGGAATAATATTCCTGCCTTTCTATTACTCATTTTGTTTGAAAGTTACAGTTTTAAAGTTTTAAAAATTGGCATTCTGCTAGCTTTTTGGACTATTTTGGCATTTACAAAGATTTTTTAGACCATTATGGAGCTTAGATAATATTTTAGCTACATGCTAGCTGTTTTGGCTCATTTAGGCTTTTTTTATTACGTTTTTTAGGCTGTTTTATAGTTAGGCTAATATTTACATGCTAGCTTTTTTTTGGCTTATTTAAGTTTTTTAGGATATTTTGAAGTTTAGCTATTTTTTCAGCTACATGCCTGCAGCTTTGGCTAACCCAGTTTTTTTTCTTTTTTTTTTTAGTTTTTTATGCCAATTTTTCATTCAGCTAATATCTTAGCTGATTATCAGCTTAAGCATTTTTAGCTATCAGCTTCAGAGATTTTAGTTATCAACTTCAGAGTTTTCAGCTATCAGCACTATCATCTTCAGTGGCCAAATTCCGCTTACAGCATTCACAACAGCATTATCGCAGATAATGCTAAGGTGTGTCTTTGATTTTGGCTCCTTATGTGATTGAGTGATTGTTTTAGTGTTTTTATAATAATGTAATGTAATGATTTCATACATCTTGACAGGAAAGGAGAGATTAAATTCTTTCTTGTAAAAGAGAATTTGAGCCCTTAAATTGGTTGTTTTAAGGATTTTAAAATAATCTTGTCAATATAGATGCTTTAATATCTTTAACATTTCCCTTCCTGGAGAAGCTGAGCGTTTGTGACTTTTGCAGGCCGCAGTGTTTGGTACTCACCGGCCCGCCCAGCAGCCGCCCGGCTCTGGTGGATTTGGTTCACTGCTTCACCAAAGACCTGAGTCTGATGATCTGTGGGAGTGTGGTGGACGTGAGTGCAGCTTTCACTGCTCGCTCTTTGCGCTCTTTCCCCGTCTCATCTGCGTTCTTTCTCACCCTTTTGCCAGGGTTCTTCCTCTCCATCGGACTCCGACGGCAGCGCTCACATCTCCTGGCTGAACCGCAGGAAGGTCAAGGCCTTCTACAGAGGGGTGGTGGCGAGAGAGCTGCAGGGGGGCGTGAACATGCTGCTGCAGGTCAGAGCCTTGAATGGTGACTCGTGTGATAACCTCAGAGATATTCACAGTCTGAGTCTGCATTTTATTGAAAAAAAAACTTTGGGGTCCTGAACAGATAGTCCTCAACAGGGAGTATAATTCTAAAGTGGTTTGAGGTCAGTAGGTCAAACGGCCTCAAAGCTATTGAAGAAAAACAAAATTTTACACTGTAAAATTCTTTTGAAAAGTAAAATGCATTCAAATCCAATATAAAGTGTTGAACTTGATAGTCCTCATCTGGAAGTGTTATTCTGAAGCGGTTTGGGGACAATAGGGCAAATGGCCTCAAAGCTAATGAGGAAAAATACACAATTTTACACTATGAAATATTTTTAAAAAGTAAAATGCATTAAATCCAAAGTGCTGAGCCCCATAGTCTTCATCTGGGGGTATTATTCTAAAGTACTTTGAGATCCGTTGGTGAAACGGCCTAAAAGCTATTGAAGAAACCCCCCGAATATTTGTTGAATATCCAACTAACTTCACCTGTGTATTTTTTACATTCTAAATTAGCTTTTTTTCAAACAACATTTTTCACCTGCTTCTAATATACAAATTATTAAATAAATAGAAACTCAGAAATGTTATTTTAAGATTGAATTTCTTCACATTTGTCTTCCATCATCAGAGGAACCCCACAAGAACATGTTGAAAACACCAAACACACAGTTGATTGTGTTAATTTACAGCATGTTTAAGTGTCACCGACGATACCTCAGGTGTTAAAGGGTTAAAGGTGCTGTGTGTTCAGGACAGGCTCTAACTGTTTCTCTCCTGATTGTCCACCAGGGGGCAGGTTTAGGCCGCATCAAGCCCAACGTCCTGGTGATGGGCTTCAAACAGGACTGGCGCACAGAGTCCCCCCAGGCTGCTCACAGCTACATCAGCATCCTGCAGTGAGTGCTCTACCACTGTTCGTGAGCGGCCGTTAGAGCACCGATCACAGCACCGCGTCCTCTTCTCTGTTCCAGTGATGCTTTCGACCTGCAGTACGGCGTGTGTGTGCTGAGGATGAGAGACGGCCTGGACATCTCCTGTCCTCCACAATCACATGGCAAGCTCTTTTTTTCTGACTTCAGATCAGGGAAACTGAGGAATCCCTCTGAAATACTCTTGTTCTTTCAGTCAATCAGGGTTTCGACGGAGGACCAGAAAGTCTTAACGCCACCGCAGCCCAATCCAGCATCAAAGCAGGCTCTTCAAGTACGTTCAGCCTGGAGACACTCACAAAAACTGTATGAACTCCATGAAAATGAACCCTCTTATTGAATGTTTGCAGCTCCAGACATTGCAGAGCTCGTGCCGCAGCCCAGTACTGTGTTTCAGAAGAGTCAGGCAAAGAAGACCATCGATGTGTACTGGCTGTCTGATGATGGAGGTCTGACCACACGCTCCTTCACTCTCTGTCATCTGCAGCATCTCAGCGGCTTTCCTCACCTCTGAGTTTCCCCTGCAGGTCTGACGCTGCTGCTGCCCTACCTGCTGACCCGCCGGAAGCGCTGGGCCAGGTGTAAGGTCAGGGTGTTTGTGGGCGGAGACTCGGATAAGAAGGAGGAGCAGAGAAATGAGTAAGCCCCACAGATATTCACAAAAACGATTTAGGTTATTGTTCCAGTCATTTCAGGGCTCCATCATGGCGCCGTCCAAAAACTGTAAACATTTTTGTTGGAGCCGAAAGTAAACAATTTTCTATGGATGACGTCACAGTCACTCAGTCCAGTTGTCTTATACAGTCAAGGGAATGACTGGTTCAGCTGCCGCTCCACTTGAGTGTTAGGAGAGTGATGACTGTGGATGAGCCGCCTTTCTATCTGCTCCTCGGTTTAGCTTCTAAAGGGGTGCAGAGCCCAAAACTACTCTGCTTTTGGATCCGCTTTGATGATTACATAAACTGCAAAAGAATGATCACATTTAAATAATCCCCTCCGCCTTCCTGCAGCTAACAGAAGTTAGAAGTCAGACAAGCGCCACCTGTTACCAGTTTAAACAGGAAGTGAAAAGTTTCTGTTTCCTCCTCATTTTGCATTTACCTTCACATCTCTTATATATTTAGTTATGCTGTATGTTGAAAGACCTCTTCATAAAAATGTTTATTTTCATGTTCTCGTCCGTAATGGATGCTATGATCCAGCAGTTTGCAAACGTCATCAACGTTGTTCTGACGCACAACTCTTCCATGTCTCTTTAGGGTTCTTTCTCTGATCAAGAAGTTCCGGCTGGGTTTCCAACACGTGGAAGTTCTTCCAGATGTCTACCAGAGTCCTCAGCCCATGAAGTAAGAGCGCCACTGTGAGGCTGGAAGATCCGTGCTGCTGCTGTTGCAGATGATCTGGAACGGCATCACACCACCATGAATCAGAGGATCATTCTCTGGAGGGTTCTGAAGGGAGGAGGATGGTTTTTGTAGAGAAGACTGAGATATTGTTGAAATGGATTTGGTTCATTTACATCTTTCTCTTTTGTTTTATAGATAAAGGTATCTTTATAATTTAGTTAGATGTAAAAGAAAGACTTTAAACTGCCTAATCAAGACTTTCATAAAATCTCCAGTTTTACAGTAAAAACTCTGAAAGTTAGCAGAAAACTGCATGATAGCGATGTCACTCCACTCCCATGATCAGGTTTTACATAAGATTTGAGTCAATCTATGCTTAATAGATCAATAATCGATCTATAATAAATAGACACCGATCCATAGCACATAAAGCTAAAGTCCGCTAGCTTGATGCTAACGTTTAATGAAATTTCCCATAGGACGGTTAATGCTTGGTCGACCTAAACATACATTACTGACTAAATGAACATCTTACTATTTAAAAAAAATTGTGGTCTACAAGCGCAGTTTTTTTGCTCATTCTTTGCTTATTCTTCTTGAAAAAAGTGTGCTTGAATAGCACAAGCTCCGAACAGAAACGTCCTCCAGGAGAAGCAGAACAATGTTTACAATGGTACAAATCTGAACATTTTAGTAAGAACTTCTCTTTTTGAGAAAGAATGTAATACTGGATGATCTTAACAATCTCATTATTTCACTAATAGATTTGACAGTATATGAACTTTATCAGATTAATATGAATATATCCAGAAACATATAGTAGAGGATTAATATATTTCTAAACAAATGTGTCTAAATGTGCAAACTTTGTAAACTCAAAATGGATTGAATCAAATTAAATTGGGAGGATCGAAAGAATTGAAAAAAATCTGAATTGAATTGATCCAGGCTGTGGAATTGAATCATTTCTGGAAATTACCATCGATCCCCAGGCCTGGTTTAAAACAGTCATTGGATAACTCTAAGCTGTATTTGAGCAGAGGTCCAACATGCTGATATGTTCAAACACGTGTTTGAACAGCTGATATTTTGGAGGTCACAGCGTATTTGTAGAGTTAAATAAATGTTGCTCCTCCCCGACATCACTGCCCCCTGCTAAATAAAATAAACCCCTCATGTGGACGTTTATGATCAAGCTAAAGTTGCAGAATTCTGCTGATATGAAAATTTGAGTCAAGTTTAAGGCTGCTGGGACTCACAGCTCCACTGCAGCAGTAGTATTAATGATATTCTAAAAGAGATGAAAGCAGCAGAGTAACTTCTGTATGTTTGCTGTCCAGCGTCCATCAGTTTGAGAACATGATCCGCAGCTTCAGGCTGGATTCAAACCCCAAACAAGAGTGCGACTCTGAGCTTCTGAGGCAGCAGGATGCACCTTGGATGATCTCTGACCAGGACTTAGAGAAGAACATGGCCAAGGTTTGACACAGTCTGAAAGCACTCGTGTGAGTCCTCCCCCTCCTCCGGTGTGAAACGTCTCTCTCTGCAGTCTCTCCGACAGATCCGCCTGAACGAGGTGCTGCTGGACTACTCCAGAGAGGCTGCTCTCATTATACTGTGAGGCCTTCAAGCACTTGAACCAAGTTAAGACGTGGAGCTTTTTACCTACAAGCTTAATGTGTTTCCTGACAGCACCATGCCTGTGGGGAGAAGAGGGGTGTGTCCCAGCACACTGTACCTGGCGTGGCTCGACATCTTGTCCCGGGACCTCAGACCTCCAGTGCTCCTGGTCAGAGGAAACCAAGAGAGCGTTCTCACCTTCTACTGCCAGTAAACCGTGTCTCCAAGAGTCCGCTGCATCAACGCAGCCCGACACGGTCTGCCAATCAATGCTACCTGATTTGTTTTTCAGCATCTAATAGCTCAATTATGTTTGTCACAGATTGTTTCTGAGTGATGCTGCACTGTAAAGCTTTTCAAAAGATAAGAAGAGTTACTGATTTATCCTACCTTTTTGAAAATAGTGATTAATCCTGGAGCAAAGTCATTTTTGTATCCATATTCACAGGCATGACTTTTATAAGTGGGATCATTTTTGATTAAACACTGGCAGAAATTTTGTAAATAAAGTTACAAGAATCTTTATTTTTTTTCCCCCTTTTTTTATCTTTGTTTATGTTATTTATCTGAAATACGGGAGAAAAAATAAACAGCTGAATATAGAAGAACAAAGCAAAGAAGAATGAATGTGCAATATCTTTACCAATGATTGAAGAAAAGTCGGAGGAATTTTAAAAATATATCAGATCAAATTTGTAAAAATTCAGTATTTTAATTTTACACGCCGCTGTTTGTTTTATACCTTTATACATATTGTAGTAATACATTATCAATCCGAGAATACACTGTTATAATGCAAGAATTTCTGAATTAGCTCAGCTTATACCCAAATACTATCATAGATATTTTTAGATAACATTAAGCTTTAAACTGAAGTTATGCAATATATTTTACATAATACAATAAATGATTAACTGCTGACCTCTAACGGCTCTGTTGTTTTTCTCACTGAGGCTTGATCTGCAGAAGCTCTGGTTGGTTTGTTCTGCACAATCTGGAGCATTAAACTTCTTTTTTGTGTGAAAATGTCATCCATTATGCTGATTTTTGCCACCTACCTTGTTGTAATTACTTATTCAGGTGTTGGGTCCATATCCTCAATATTTATTTTTTTACATTTAAGATGAAAATGTTGTATCCGTTTTTCAGGATCATCTCGCTAAAACCAAACGTTAATGTATCAGTTTTATTGTGCATTATGAAATTTGAGTGCTATACATTACATGTTTATATAACTATATTTTTATGTCATCGTAACTCTCTGGAGTTGTTTGAGTACAACGTTGCTGGAAAACTCCAGCATGATCTTTTGGTTGACAGCTGATGCAATGATACTGATGCAATGTCATTGGTTTAACAAAAACATCCAAAAGTTTGTGACTTTGACCAAAGATCGTATGAGAAAACAGAGTTCTCACTCTGTGTCCCGTGTGATCAACTCAGTATTTTACAGGAAATCGAGTTCTACGCTTAGGAAAAGATAGTAGTTTAAAATAAATGAAATCATTTATTTTTTATTTATAAATGAAATCATTTATTTTACAGAAGCTTAAAACGTGTCTCATTATTGACTTTCTAAAAATCATTTTGTTTTCATATTTTTCAAACACACGATCTTCGTGAGTTTAGACGTTCTTGGCGCATGCTCAAAGGCTAAAGATTCCGCGAGCCTCCACGTCTCTGCACGAGCAAGCTGTAGCCAATCAGGAGCTTCCACCGTGTGTTTGCAAACACTGTAAAGACCCGGATGTCCCGTTCTCGGACATTCTTCTGAGTCTTTTCTTCGCGGCTGGAAACTCGCAGGACTTATTCGAGTCTTCTAAACAGATTAAAGATTCCAGCGGCGAACCGAGTCAACATGGATGTGAGGGGATCTCCACAAAAGACCACCAGTCTTCTCATCAAAACCCCCAGCCAGGCTCAGGAGGACCGAACCGTCGACGGTGTCAGTCTGAGCTGGACCGTCAGGGATCTGAAAACCCACTTGTCGACTGTCTACCCAACGAGACCGGTGAGTTCCGAGACCGCCCGGTTCTGACGAGGACCGACACGAAGCCGCCGTCTCACCCGCGGCGCGGTCCCGGGCCCGGGGCGTTACATAACTCGGTTAAGTGTTCCCGGTAACCCGCATTAAAGCCGAAACCGGTTTGTCAAACACAACACATGATGTGAACAACAGGGTGTGCCGGGCGTTTGTTTATGTGACACCATTTCGTGACACCAAGAGGAAACCGGAAACGACAGGAAAATAATTTAAACGATTCATTTCGAGTTCTCTAATGTCTAAATCTAATTTTATAGAACATTTTGTGAGTCATGTTTGTTGTTAGTTTTAGCTGTGTAGTGTCTCTGTGTACCCCTCCCTGATCAAAAATGCTGCCCCCCCTTGTTTGAGGGGGAAGCCCGCAGTGTTCTGGAATGTCCTACACTCTTTTTAGGAACCATCTTTGTAGTCCAGATCAGCTTTTCTGTTGAAACAATTCAAATCATTCTGTGACATTTACAGTTTTTTTTCTATGTAATTTTCTATATTTTTTTATGATGGCCACCATTAAAAGTTAAAAAATAAAGTTGTAAAATTATGAGGAAAAAAATCACAACACAATCAACATAATTCCAGTAGATTCTGAAGGAGAAAAGCGCCTCAAGAATCTACTGTAATTATGTTGAAAGTTATAGTAAATCAAAGAACATAAACACTGGTGTTAAAGGGTTAAAGTCTTATGGTGATGCCACAATAATAAGGCTTTAGTTTATCTTAGGAATCCATGTGTCATAATGCATTTGAACCTCTGCAGCTCCACTGCCGACCGTCTAAACGGCTCGTCTGCTGCTTGTGGGTCAAAAAATCACTATTTTCAGAATTTTTTAGGAAAACCACAAAACCTCTAAGTTGCTGGTTAATGTATCCAGCTAAACACCTGCAGTCGGCCAACTCCAACCACTTCTCCCTCCATGAACGACATGATTACTCCCAAATCTGAGACATTTTTTTTTTACAGCAGAGGTTCCATTTCATCTCAAGCAGGGGTGGGCAAACTATGGCCCGAGGTTCACATGTGGCTAATCAAGTTAATGAATAAAATTAATTATATTGATAACCCATTTTAATGTTTGCCTCTTTTTTCTGGTGTCTCCACTTAGAACAGGGGTGTCAAACTCAACCGCACAAAAGGCCAAAATCCAAAACGCATCTTAGGTCGCGGGCCAAACAGGATAAACAATTTTTAAAACTATAAAATTTTAACATAATAATGAACTATTACCTGTGTGAATGCTGAATTTGGCCACTGAAGATGCTGAAATTGATTGTTAAAAATGTTGAAGCTGATAGCCAGCTAAAATATTAGCTTAATTCCAAATTAGCCTAAAAAACTTTGGCTACCCAAAACAACTAGCATGATGTAGTTAAAAAAATAGCAAAACTTTAAAATAGCCTAAAAACTGAAAAAAGTCTAAATTAGCCAAAACAGCTAGCATGTATCTGAAATATTAGCTAAAAATCTTAGAATGCCTATTTTGAAAACTTTAAAACCGTAACTTTTAACATAATTATGAATAATAAAAAGGCAGGAAAGTAATTCTGGAATAAATCAACTTAAACCTTAAATAACTTTCAATATTTTACTCTCCATAAAAATACATTTTGTCAAAATTATACAAGTTAGAAATAAGCACAAGATAACATCGGGTCATTAATAACAATAAAATAAAATGATCTGGAGGGCCAGATCCGGCCCCCGGGCCTTGACTTTGGCACGTGCCATTGATGGTGCTCTACAAATAAACTGACCTCTGTCTAGGTGTAGAAAGTTACTCTGCATCCATGTGTTGTTGGAAGATTTGTTGTTTTTTTCAATGTTCAGATGTGGGTTTTTCTATTTTCTACACGTGTTTCTACCAAACAAAAGCTAATCATCGACAGGATTTTACTCAGAGTCTTCTGCCTGAAGTCTTGCTGGAATCGACGTTTGAATCAACACCTGTGACTTTGTGTTCTTCAGGCTGTGAGTGAGCAGAGGCTGATCTTTGCTGGGAAGCTGCTGCCGGACCATCTGCACCTGAAGGATCTCTTCAAACAGGTGATTGAAAAAAGCCACCAAACACAGAAGAGCAGAAGGAGAACAGAGAGCTGCTGGTGAACATGTGACAGCCGGCCACAGGCAGCGTCGGTGTTTAAAGAGGAAATGCAAAGTTCTGCGGCTCTTCAACCAGTCTGAGCTGATACCATCCAGGATGGAAAAGGATCAGATAGATGCTTTACTAGAATGGGGGTGTTTGGATTGAACTTGATCTGCTCAACGTTTTTCTGTTTGGTTCTTACAATAATACAGATGTTTGATTAGATATAAAAATAATCTGTTGTCCCGGTAAATTAGCAAGAAAACTAAAATAATAATAATGATGAAAGGGTTACTAAAAAAGATTATCCAAAATGGGTCTGGATAAATTAATGTTAAAAATTCAAATCAAACAACAACAAAAAAATCAAACATGACCTAAAAGTTTCATTAAAACCACTCGGAAGCTTCTGGAAAATTACATATTTCCTGTTCACAGGCTGACATTGTTCCCACGCTGCACCTGGTCTGCACAGTGAGGAGTCCACCCCCACCTGGAGCTCCGCCTAAGGTGAGTTTCTGCTGACCTGAGCTCTCTTGAACGCAGCTTACAGACTCCTATTTGAGGAGGAGTTTTTATCTTCACTGCTTCACTGGTTTTATGCTGTGCTCTAAACATTTCTGCGTAGCAAAGAGCAGCTGCAGGTTTCCTCCTGCTCCTCTCTGAGGACCGAACCTCATTTGCATAAGTTCCACTTCTGTGTGAAACCAGATGCCGGTCTTCTTCTGACAAACGAATGTGCAGCAGAGCATTTCCACTGATGCGCTGCTTTCCTCTGCAGACCACAGACTCCCATCAGCCACCTGCTGCCTCTCCCATGCCGGCCTCGGCCTCTGTCCAGACCTCCAGCGCGCCCGAGCTGAGGCAGAGGAGGCAGACGTCTCCCCCCACAGCTGCTGCGCCCCCGCCGTCTTCCCCAGGAGCCGCTGCATGGTGAGCCGGCCAGAAAAGACCCTCATCTATTCAGCTTCATTTAAAACAAGGCATCTCTGATTGGAGAACAGCAGCAGACTGACTTCTCTGTTCTCCTGCAGGTCTGAGGCCCCCCAGGTGACCCCGCCCACCTTCCCAGCGTTCTCCCTGTACAGCCCCCAGCAGCTGCTGTGGCTGCAGCACGTCTACGCCCGCCAGTACTACATGCAGTAGTGAGTGTCCTCTCTGAAGCTCCGCCGTTCTTTGGCGGTTCAAAGTTCTGACGTGACTGTCCGTCTTCAGCCACGCAGCTCTGGCAGCAGCCGGCTCCTCCTCGTCTCTGACCGCCGTCAGCCCCTACCCTCCTGTCCCCGCCCACCAAGTTCCTGTCCCGCCTCCGCTGGCCAACCAGAACCCCATCGACAACCTGCCGGCCAATCAGAACCCCGTGCAGGACGCGGGCTTCATCAATGCCGGGGAGGCCAACCAGAACATGCGGATGAACGCGCAGGGGGGCGCCGTGGTGGAGGACGAGGACGGGGTGGAGCGCGACTGGCTGGACCATCTGTACTCTGCAGCCAGGCTGGGGGTTCTGCTGGTGATCGTCTACTTCAACTCCAGCCTGAGCCGCTTCCTGCTGGTGACCAGCACGCTGCTGCTCATGTACCTGTGAGTAACAAGCTCCTCCCACCAGCAGAAACATCCACACAACCTCATCTCTGTTCCTCAAACCGAGTTCAAATCCATTTTTTCAACATTTGAGATCCAAAAAATATATATATATATTTTAAGTAATAGTAAAACAATAATCTTTATTAATTGAAGATATGTTCAGCTTCATAAAGTTAACAGCATTAAAAAGAAAAGTAGGGCCACTCAAGAAATAATCTAAAAAACAACAGGTTTGTTTTCCTCATTTAAGACAAATAAAGTCGAGTCATTGAATTTGTCTTCATGGTGGGATGTTCTGTTTAAGCCTTTCTGGCTCTGATCCGACTCCAAGTCATTTGATGTTGAGGACTTGCCAATATTAAGTCCTGATCTGATACTTTTGCAACACAAAAAATGAAGTTTAGTTAAACTTTATTCCACTAGTTAACAAACCACTCTATTTTTTTTTAATCAATCTTCTCCCACAAAACATCTTTGGTGTTTGAATTAAACAGCTGTAATTCTCTTAAACACACACATCTCACTGTCTTGTCCCTCAAAATCTGGACAGCGTGACCATCCGTGCGCTCGCCGCTCCTGTGTCTGCGAAAAATGGTCTGTCAATCGAGCGGAGACTTCCCAAAGTTACTCTAGAATATTTTACAGATTTTGAAACTTGATGCACTCAAAAGGTGCACCAGATTATTAGACACACAGTCAATTTTTTGAGAAAAGCTTAGGCTTTTAAGTGCGCCTCATAGTGCAGAAAATGCGTTTAGGTTTGAGTCACTATTGATTTTTGTGGATTTGTAGGTTGTTGTTGAGTTCAGATGAAAGAAAAAAAAAAAAAAAATTAAAAATGTTTTTTTCAAAATTAAAAAAAATGAAAAATTGAAATAAATCTTGAGAATTTGAAAACAAAATACAGAAAAATCAAATAAAAAAAAGTATAAATGTAAAACAGCAGTGAAAACTGGAAAATCAAAATTGAAACTGAAAGTGAAGATGCAGAAAAGCAAGAAAAATGAAAATGCAAAACAAAAGCTTTTACTAATGGACAATTTATTTTTTTAATAGTTAATTTTTACATTTATAGTTTTTTTTTAATTCAAGTTTTCAGATTTTTTTTCAATATTTATTTTTAGTTTTCAGCCTTTTTTTTTCAAAATTTCCCAACTTTTTTTTTTTTTTTCTCCAAATTTAGAATGTCTTTTTTCACAGTTACAATGTCTATTTTTCAAGTTTTCAATCTGTTTTTTCGTTCACTTTAAGCTGATCCTGGTTTGACCCCATACGAGTGGGTCGGACCATGAACATAATATCAAAATAATCTATGGTCAGCTTGTTATCTGTAACTGTGTTCTTTCATTTCTACAATGGAAACAAAATCCCTAAACCAACCTAGTAGCCTAATCACCTATTGTACATTTTTATTGTTTATTTCTTGATCTCTTGTTATTCTGGTCTTGTGTCTCCTTTGCTCCCCCTAGTGGCGCATTGTGTCCATGTCTTTAACCCTTTAACACCACAGCTCCAGTGTTTGTTTTTTGATTTACTGTAACTTTCACGCCGCTTTTCTCCTTCAGAATCTGCTGGAATTACATTGATCGTGTTAACTGTTGAAAAGTTACAGTATGTTAAAGATTTTTGTGTTTAAGCGTCACAGATGACGCCTCAGGTGTTAAACCATAATTCACCACAGGAATGTGCTAAAAACTTTCTTTTTTCCCCTCAACATCCCTATATTTTTTCCTCTTCATGACTGGGCCGTATGTTTGACACCCCTGCTGTTGAACCTCTGCAGTGTCTAAAATGTTCTGATCATTCACCATTGCATTCCACAGACACACGGCAGGCTGGTTTCCCTTCCGGAGGCGAGTGCAGGTCCAGCAGAACCCGGACAGGAACCCTCCTCCAGATCTGGTGAGAACAACAGCCTGTTTCTGCAGCAGAGAAGTTTGTCCTGAGCAGCATCAGAGGGAGCTGAAACTCTGTCCATTCCTTTATCAGGCGGGTGAAGCAGCTGGCGGCCAGGGGGAGGAGCCTGCAGCTGAGGGGCCAGAGGGGGCCAGCTCCATGACAGCGGTGTTGGTGCCTCCTCACAGAGTGTCCATCATGTGGACGGCCTGGGTCTTCTTCAAAGGGTTCTTCTCCTCCCTCATACCTGAGGTTCCTCAGGAGATGGCCCACTGATGCACTCTTTATCCTTCTGGAGCTTCTGCTGGAGGCGGGAGCTGAGGATCATCGGGCTGAGAGGAAACGGCTGCTGGGGGACGGCGGGCCCTCCGGTGGGGTCCCTCATCGCCTCCTGCATTTGACAGTTGAGCTGCAGACGGCAGCGACATGGAGCTCTGGGGCTCGAGCCACTGTGCACGTGTTCTGCCCACAGACTGGTGGAGCGTGCACGGACCAACACGGATCAGGACGCTGAAGAATCCACAGATCAGACCCAGGGTTTCCACACGAGCTGCTATAGGAAGATCTCTCGTTATTCAACCAAAGGCAGAAACGTGTTTGAACTCACGATCATGTGACCTGTCATGTGACCTGTCATGTGACTCCTCTGCAGGCTGCAGAAGGAGTCTTATCTGCCAAATGAAGCTGTAAAACACTGTAAATATTTTCCACACTAAGCACTTTAACAGGCTTTGATGCTAACTTCCTCTTCATTAGAATGACTTGTTTTAAAAGTTTCTGCAGAGTTTTAATTTTTATCGCTTCTAAATATGAAAATAGGTTTTTCAAAATTGTAGAATTATGGTAAACATTTTAATGTCAGAGATTTTCCAGTGATGTACGAGGACAAGCTGCAATAAAAGTTTTCTAGATAAAAGATCCCTGCTGTGTTTTCACTCGTCTGAATGTGAAGGGAGGAGCTCTGAGCTCTGGGAGGCGGAGCTGACACATGGAGAGAAATAATGAGTTTTTATGGTCAAACAGCAACCCTATCGTCCATTAGCAACAGGTGATACACGAAAAACTGTAACCGGTGTCAGATTTTGTTCTGAACCCCCCGCCTCAGTGTGTTGTGAGAGCATTCCAGACAAATTGTCAATGATATATAATAGCAATAGTCTAAATTTTTATGATTTAAAATAAAAGATATTAATATTTTGGAGGCATAATTAGGAAATCTCTGGTAAATGTCTCTTCTTGTTCTCTCAGCACATTTCAAATTGAGTTTACAGTCAGATGGCAAAAGAAAAATGTTCATTCCAATTTATAAATTAGGCTACTTTTACACGATTGAATTTTCTTTATAAAAAATCAAGAAAAAGTAAACCCCCTGAGGTATTACTGCGTAAAATTGGGTCATACAGTAATTTTACGTATGTTCTGTGAAACCTGAAAACATTAGAATGTATTTGTAGAATTGATTTTAAGTGGAACTGATCAAACCGATTAGTAGTCTATTTTATTTATGAAAATAGGAAATAAAAATTTAAATCTAAACGACCAGCTGATGATTACACATTTTTTTGAGCCTCAGAGCGTTAAAATTTGACAAATATAGTTATTTGGTTTATATCATGATAAATATTGATATCACCCAATATGAAAAAAATATTGTGATATAAAAATTCCATATCGCCCAGCCATACTTCCACAACATCTGCAGTGTCCTGGAAAACGACTTTTTACATTTTACTACAAATGAATTGCCCTCTGGGACCAATAAAGTTTTCTGATTCTGATTCTGATTGTTTTTAATGTTTTGGCTAAAAAGCTGTGGTAGAGTGTCCACCCTGATACTGGTCGTTCTTGAGTTCAAATCCCAGTTGAGTCATACCAAAGACTAAAAATGGGACCCAGTCCCTCCCTGCTTAACACTCAGCATTAAGGGGTGGGATTGAGGCGTTAAACCAGCAAATTGTTCCCGAGCGCAACAGTGTCTGCAGCTCACCCCTCCCCCAGGGGGTCAAATGCGGAGAACAAAGGTCTCAAACCTAACTTTTTTATTAGAATTAAGAGACCACTGGGAACATTTTGAAAATAGTTTAAAAGATGATCAGAGTGTGACTTTAAAATAAAGTGATAAAGTGACAGGCTATGATTCCTGTGTTCCTTGTGTTGTTCCTTGTGTTGTTCCTTGTGTTGTTCCTTGTGTTCTTCTGTTCAGCAAAGCTGCTGGGAGGTGAGCTGGTTTCAGAAGAAATAACATCTGCATCTCAAAACAATAAGAAAGAGCAGAAGAAACTAAATGTTAGGTCTAGAACTTCTCTTCCCTAACTTCTGAAGGAGGTACCTCACATAGTATAAAGGGAACTAAGCTTAGTTTCACTTTTAGATTCACTTTTAAATCATATAATTCGAAAAATAGGAATTTATTTTGCAGATGTGTTTCCTCTTTAAAAAGCTGTGGGTTATTGATATGTTAAAAAAGCTTTGAGAATCATTTAAAATGTGTTGTTTAATGTGATTTATACCAGAACATTTTTAATCTTTTCATTTTTTGGACCTCTCTGACTCTGACAGATGAAACACGTTTCCAGTCATTTGAAAAAATCTATTATTATGCAATTTTTATGAAAATCAGAAAAACCTGTTTCTTTTTCTAGGACATAGTATCTGGAGAGCGGCAGGAGTTAATTGGAAATTAGCCTCGGAGTCTTGGATGGAACCATTGTCGTGGAGCAACTCCGCCCCACTTCCCCTTTCCTTTGCTAAGAGCTTGGAGCAGGGGGCTTGTGTCCCACCCAGTGGATTTTTTAGATGGCAAATAAGCTCTTTTTCAAACAGCATTTTTCATCTGCTCCTGATCCACAATGATTTGAATGAAAAAATACAATTTTGAGCTTAATCTATTTAAATGTGCCCTCCATCACCAGAGACATCCCACAAGTACGTGTTAAAAACATTGGAGTGGGTCATTGAAACTTGTTTAACCTTTCTCTGAATGACTTAGTGGACAAATCCACAGATAAGTGTAGCTTGACAGCTCTGTGGGCACCAGATCCTTCAAACAAATGAAGTGTTTCTTCAAACTTCAAACTTTATTAATTTATATAGCGCCTTTCATTCTACATAAGCTCAAAGCGCTTATCATAAAATCAAATAAAATACATTAAAAATACAGTGTGTTAAAAAGCAAATACACAAAAGGAGAAAAGGACATTTAAACAGAATGGGTACCCCTCCCTTCCCCAGCTTCTCCCCCCCTCAGAAAAAAAAAAAAAAAAAAAGGAACTGAACAAAGACTTAAGAACTGCAGCTCTGAGAAAGCAGTCTGGCTTGGTACTGCTGTGAGGAAACAGTATTACGGGGACCCATCTAATCCAAGGCCCAGTCTGACCACAGAGGCCACCGCCGCAGCGCCCGTCCAGCATATGGCAGCACAGGGCCCACTCTACAGAGCAGGGCCCCAGCCGCCCCAATGAGAACAGGCACCGCAACAATGGCACACTAGCAGAAGGAACCCTGGAACAGAGGATCCCCGTGAGGAAACACTGGAGTTTTTAAAATATATAAAATAAATAAAATCGTTTAAAACAATTAAAACAAACAATTAAATAATGTGAATATAATAATAGTAAGAGCAGAGTTAATAGACTAAAATAATATAAATTATAAAAAATTTGATTCACATAAAAGTCAAAATTAAATAATAAATAAGATAAATAGTAATAAAAAGAAAATACGTAATTCAAAACCATCAAAAGGTCAGGTAAAAGCTAGATTAAAAAGGTGAGTCTTGAGCCTCTTCTTAAAAACCTCTATGGTCTCTGCGGCTCTGGGGCTCTCTGGCAGGCTGTTCCAGAGGCGAGGACCGTAATGATGAAACGAAGCTTCACCATGAGTTTTGGTCCTCACCTTAGGAACAACTAAGAGGCCGGTGCCGGAGGACCTAGGGTCCGCGAGGGTTCATATCTTAAAAGCAAATCACTTAAATAAGAAGGCCCAAGACCGTAAAAACATTTGGAGAACTTTAAAATCAATCCTGAAACGCACAGGGAGCCAATGCAGCGATTTTAAAACTGGAGTAATGTGTTCCCGCCCCCTGGTCCTCGTCAGAACTCGTGCCGCTGAGTTCTGAAGAAGTTGTAGATTTGACAGAGACTTTTGAGGTAAGCTAGAGAGCAGGGCATTACAGTAATCTAAACGACTAAAAATAAAAGCATGCATCAGCACCTCTGTGCTGGCAAGACAGAGGAATGGGCGGACTCTGGCGATATTTTTAAGATGATAAAATCCTGTCTTAACGACATTTTTAATGTGTGGAATAAAATTCAGCTCAGAGTCAAAAACTACGCCCAAATTTCTCACACATTGAGAAATTTTAAAATTACTGAGTTTGGGTAAAATTCTCTCTCTCTTGTCTTCAGGACCGATGATTAAAACTTCTGTTTTGTCCTGGTTGAGCTGAAGGAAGTTTTCTGCCATCCATGACTTTATATCTAAAATTCAGAGATAGATTTATCAGAAGTGAGGCATTTACAGTAAAACTTTTCAAAAACCTTAGTTATCTTGCAGCTGTAAAACATCTGCCCAGATAGAATGGCTCTCCAGCCAATCACTGACTGTTACTATGCAGAGTGCAGACTAGTTTGAGCCAATCACGTTTTGGGATGGAATCTACAACCCCGATTCAGCATTTGTGGAAAAATTCTGAAATCAAACAATTTCTTTTTGGAAATTGAGAGAGAACTCTCCAAATCTGTGGGGCCAGAACAGTCTTATAATTCAGAAATGCACAGAGTCTGTATCACAAATCCACACACAGACTGTGCATTTCTGAATTATGAGACTGTTCTGGCCCCATACAATCCATTTGATCCTGAAAATCCCTGAAGAACTTTAAGCGAAAGAGCCTGACTGAGACGAGCTGAAGCTGACGGAATCTTTTGAAGTGAACACAAACAAACAGAACTCAAAGGTCAGCTGCTGTTCCTCCAGGGATGTTATCATTCACTTCCTGAGCTTCAAATCTTCATCAAATAAGCAATGACCTGCAGCGTGTTCACTGCATCATTAGCATTTCCAGACATCTTTTGATTTTGATGATGCTGTTTTTAGCCTAAATAAAAAAACGCGTCATTATCTACAGCCTGAGTGTATTAGAAATTCACCTCTGAGTTGTGGGTGTGAATGTTGGCACTTCCCATCATCCATATGTTTGTACTCACTCCCTCCAGCTTACACCCCCAACATAAAAATTAGTGAATGGTGATCAATATCATAGCTATCCAGCCGTTAAAATCCAAATTCAGACGAGGAAAACAAAGACGTTCATGGATGGAACGTCATTAAGTGTCTGCTCCTAATTCGAATAAATAAATAAGTCCACCAAATTAGTGAAATTACAGACGATTTAGTGCGTGATTTATTTTAATCATGCTAATCTCACGGTGCCGCGGAGTTCATAAATATCTGTCCACATATACCCACGGTCACTCAGTAAAAAAAACTATTTTATACTTTATTTTTTAGACAATTTAAAACGTGATGTGACACAATGAGATGGTAACAGCTCCAGCGGCTTCACTGAAGTCGAAAAAGTGTTACCACCGTTATTATTAAATTATAGCACTCTAGACCACACGTTTTGGGGTTTTTTTTTTTTTGAAAGTTTGAAAGTATGTTATGATTAAAAAAATGTTAAAAATCCACTTTTTTAAGTTGTATTTTGATCTTTTACTACACCACAAACTCACAAATGTAAATGAAAATACCCCAAAACAAGTCTTTTCATTGCAATTATTAGGTTAAATGAATTAGATTTCATAATTACAGGTGGCAAGTAAGCAATACATTTATCACTCAAACAGAATAATCGCACTGCAGCACCATAAAGAAATAATCATAAATATAATTTTGAGCTTAATTTTCTTTATACATGTCTTCTTTCATGAAATACAAGCCAAAACACGATCTTATTTGATGAGGGACTTTAACCCCTTAACACCAGAGCTCCAGTGATTATTTTCTTTGATTTACTCTAACTTTTTAACAGTTAACACAATCAATGTAATTCCAATAGATTCTGAAGGAGAAAAGCGGCTCATAGACCCGCTTTTCTCCTTCAGAATCTACTGAATTATGTTGATCGTGTTGATGGTTGAAAAGTAACTGTATGTTAATGATTTTGTATTTAAGTGTCAGGTGTTAAAGGGTTAAAGTCCTCCTGATGAAAATCCTGTTTTTAGAGTTTTTAACATGTCTATATGGCATTTTTTTTTTCTGAAAAAGAACAAATGTAATAAGAAATCATTTTGTTTTTTCATTTCAGAGTATTTCTCCTTTTAAATGTGTCAATCAAACTGTCTTGGACAGACTCTGTTTGAATGAATGATCTTCTTTCCATCAACAGCTCTGCTGCACATGCACTAAACCCTCATCTGTTCCTAGTGTCTAGTTCAGGTTCTGGAGAAGAGAAGATGGTATCTTCACATTGACTGCAGTCAAATGAGCCGCCGTTCACATTTCTGTGGTCAAATCAGCATCACTGGATTTTTGGTGTGAGTTTCATCCAATACTTACGGTAGCAGGACTGAGAACGCTGGAAAATCTCCACCAGACTCCACGGAGCTTCTTGATGTGACCACGGAAATGTGAACGGCGGCTCATTTGACCGCAGTTGGAAAGGATTGTAAATCAATGAAAGAGCATTTTGATGTTAGCTTTGATTATTTTATCAAGAACTCTGAGAAACCAATGATTGAATGTATTGATCACAGTCAATAAACATTGGAGAATTAGCTAAAAGAATCTTTGGTGAACTGGAAGGAGAAAGAATCAGGATTTTGGAGGAAGTTCTGTCCATGAAGATCTTCACTTCCTCGTCCCAGCTGACATCCGGATCAGAACCATACGGTTGGACATTACCCAGATTGATGGATGTTTTTATGGAGCAGTGGTGAAGATTTACACTAGCGAGACACAGAGCTATCATAATCAGACAGGGGGCATCTGGGGCGGGGCTACTCAGCTCCAAAAGCCACGCCCCCTCAGAGGAGATTTTGGAAACAGAGGCTTCAGATCAACATGAAAAATGGCTTTTTAAGACATTTAGGTTGTTAGGTTTTGGGTTAAAACGTCATAATCATAATTAAAACACTACTGGGAATGTTTTTTTAAATAAAAAAATTGTCATGGGGGACTTTAAGGGAATTCATTTATTCCCCTTTTTTATTCATTTTTTTTCTCCAAATCACTGATTAGATTCAAGTCCACCTCATATATTCTTTATTAACCATCACTGCTCCATTTGAGTTCTTGATCAAAAGGTGTGAGTTTTGTGGACTAACATCCTCTAGAAAGTTCGTCTTCGGAAGTTTTGTGGATGTTGAAATCTTTCATGATCCACGTTTGTCTAGAAATCTCTTTCTGATTGTTGGATCATGAACTTTGACCTGAACTGAGTCACCTTCTTCAGCTTCTTTTCATGACGAGTCCCCCTCATGTTCTTGGACTCTTTGGTTCTAAGTCCTGGAGCTTCAGATTCCTAATGTCCTTACATTGCAGCACACAATCTCATCTCCTGACAGGAAGCTTCTTATCTGCAGCCAGCCGGTCTCCTCTCTATTCAGAACAAATGCTGCTCCCCCTCCTGAGGAGACTCCTGATCAGCCTGTGGGGAACGGTGGAATGAAGAGTGAGGCCCAGCTCCAGTCTCCAGTTTCAGGAGACTCTTTTCCCCTTTTGTTGGAGGGAAGCAGTAGAGAGATCTGCAACAGCAATGTGAGCTCAGGTTTGGTAGTTGTGTGAACTGAAAACAGAGGATGTGTTGTGTGTCTTTGTGTGTGTTTGGGGGGGGTCTTGTACTTTGACCACTGTGTTCCCAAACTCCACTCAGTGTTTGCTTCTCCTACTCAAGTGCAAACCAAACATGTGTGGGTAGAGTGAGGAGCTTCAGGGACTCAAACGTTAGAATCTACAAGCGCCGGTGACACCGAAGACAAGAGCCATGTCAAGGAAGGAGTCTGTGTTCACCCTGCTGCTCCTGTCTTTGTTTGGGCCAACCTACAGCTGCCTGAAGGACCCGGCCGCGGCCTACAGACACAGCGGGGCTGTGTGCAGGCTCACCTACCCCGCCGCTGCAGTGTGTGAGTTTGAAATGTACATTTATCTTATTTTATTAATTTAAATCCCATTGAGATTGGATCTCTTTTTCAAGGGAAACCTGAACCAGGTGTCAAATCTCCCTTATGGTTTGGCTTCTTTGATCTGTTGTGAAAGCATTCCCAGTGGTCTATTAGTGATTATAATGACGTTTTTATCCATATTTTTTAAAATTTTGTTGTTTTTTGGGACATAGTTTCTGCAGATTGGCATTAGAAATTAAGCTCTGAGTTGTGGCCGGGACTGTTGACGGCGAACAACTACATCCCCTCTTCCCCTCCCTGTTGTTGAGAGATCTCTATTCACACTCTGACCCGCTGGCTTACAGCCTCACAACCCCAACCTAACATTACCAGCACAGCAAATATGCTGAGCAATATTTACACAGTTACAGTTCTGATCCAGATCCCAGCTCAGACGAGGAAAACAAAGACGTTCATGAATCTATTTGTCTGCAGGTGGATGCATCACAACGGAGCTTGTGGCCCACCCACTGTACTCTCTACATGACAAATACGCTGGCATTTTTTATCTGCTCCTGATTTACTACTTGAAAAAAAAAATTCTCTGAAATGCAATTTTGATATTTAATTTTCTTTATACACTGAATTACCAAAAGTATTGGCTCACTTGCCTTGACTCACATATGAACGGAAGTACCATTCCATTCTTAACCCATAGAGTTCAACATGATGTCAATCCACTTTTTGCAGCTATTCCAGCTTCAACTCTTCTGGGAAGGCTGTCCACAAGGTTGAGGAGAGTATTTATAAGAACTCTGGATCATTCTTCCAAAAGCTCATCGGTCAGGTCACACTGGTGTTGGTGGAGAAGGTCTGGCTCTCAGTCTCTGCTCTAATTCATCCAAAAGGTGTTCCATGGGGTTCAGGTCAGGACTCTCAAGTTCCTCCACACCAGATTCTGTCCTCCATATTTCTAGGGACCTTGCTTTGTGCGCTGGTGCACAGTCATGCTGGAAGAGGAAACTGTTCCCACTAAGGTTGGGAGCATTGTATTGTCCAAAATGTTTTGGAATCCTTTAGTATTCAAAGTTCCTTTCACTGGAATTAAGGAACCTGAAAAACAAGCCCACACCATCATTCCTCCTCCACCAAATTTCACATTCTTCACAGTCCAGTCTGAAATGTCCCGTTCTCCTGCAATCTCCAAACCCAGACAGGTCCATCAGATTTCCAGATGGAGAAGTGTAATTCCTCCCTCCAGAGAAGGCGTCTCCACTGCTCTAGAGTCCAGTGGCAGCGTGCTTTACACCACTGCATGCATGCTTTGCATTGAGCTTGGTGATGTGTGGCTGGATGCAGCTGCTTGGCCATAGAAACCCATTCTATGAAGCTCTCTGTGTACTGTACCTGGGATAATCTGAAGGTCACATGAAGGTTGGAGCTCTGTAGCAATTGACTGTGCAGATTCCTCTTTGCACTATGAGCTTCAGCATCACCTCTCTCCATCAGTTTACCACTTGGTGGCTGAGTTGTTGTTGTTTCTAAACTCTTCCATTTTGTTTTGGTAGAGCTGTGTGTGGAAGAATTATGAAATTTCTCAACTGGATTTTTTTGCACACAGGTGGTTGTCTGCTGTGATGGTTGTTTTTACCTTAAAGTAAAATAATTCGACCATGTCTCAATCCAAATGGTATTTTCCTAGATTGATTGGAATCAATTTATCTCCTTTTAAAAATGATTTTTAAGGTTGTAGATCAATTCCATTGGATTCTGCATCAAACAGATCAAACTGGTTGGATCATATGAATAGAAATCGATTGATTAATCAGTTAATCGTTACATCCATAATTAAATCCATCAATCATGGGTAGAAAACGACTTGAATGCAGAAGGTTTCCTCACATTCACTTGGAAAAAGCCTTTCAGTCAAACCATGAGATGAGTCAGGAGTCCTGCAGTCATCAACATCCCGTGTTTGTCTGTTTTGGCAGTAAACGAGAAAACCACAAAAGTGATTGAGGCAGCTTTTCAACATGCCCGATATCCGAGTATGCAAGGAGAGAAGTCCCTGCCCCTCATAGGCAAGGTCTCATATGGCCTAGAAAAGTGAGTCAGCGCACACTTTCTACTCAACATGCACCAGCATCCAGTTACACTTTTCCTTTCTACTCCCCAGTCTGGAGATTCACAACTTGTCGATTGGTCAGAGTGAGTTTGAGCTGGTTCCAGGAAAAGGAATCGCGCTGAAGATAAGCAACGTGTCTGCAGTGTTCAAAGGGACGATCCTGTACGGATACGGCAGCTGGCTGTAAGTTCAAGTGTAAATGTTCACAAAGTTCACCAGTAATGTCTTTCTCTTTGAGGATTTTAGTCTTTGGTGTACCATGTTTGCTCAGCAGACATTTTAAAACTTTTTTTGTGATTCCTGCTTCTTCAAGTTCACACTGTGACTGTTGAACCGCACCAGAGTTCATCTGCAAGTGAGCAGGCGGTTGTGTTGCAGCTCGAACTCATTGGAGTTAAATACATTCAGAAGAAAAACTTGTAAAATACATACAAGTTACACACATACCTGTTAAAAAGTCTAAAAAATGAATTTTCATCAGAGGGGGACTTTAAGTAAAAGATGGGTGATTGTCAACAGAGAGTCAGCTAAGTGCAGTCTTGGGAGTGTGCGCTGGGGCAGCTGGGAGATGTAGTGTGTTCAGTACTCAGGAGACAGCTCCCGCCAGTGACCAGAGGAGAAGACAGAACTCTGGCTCATCTGACACATTTAGTTTGATGGTCAGAGAACAAGCAAATAAATAACTAATTAAATAAATAAACTTATTACCAAAGTGCAGGCAGCTGTGCCTACTTAACAGGGTCTACTGAATAAGTCACAGCCAGCCTGCAGAGAAGGCTTTTCTCCTTTGAATCTCCTGGAATCATGTTGATCGTGTGAATGGTTGAACAGTTACAGTAAATTAAAGAACATAAACGTTGGAGCTCCATTGTTAAAGGGTTTTCACTCAAAACAAAGTTTCGTTTGAGTCACTGCTACTAAGATGTACTTTTTCAGTTTGACTGGACAGAAACTATTGGAAAATTCAGTTCCCGTATTTGTCCTGAAGCTGAGGTTCTCATGAAGCAGCAGAACGTTACTGACATGCTCTCTTTCTTCTTTGTGCAGAATCAACGTTGAACAGTCTCTTGACCTGGAGATTGAGTCTCAGATTGACCTGGGGATCAATCCCAGACTCTGTAAGCATCCTGAAGGATTTATTCTCAGATCTTTTGTTGCAATTTAAACTGTCTGCCAGGTTTGATCCATGAAAGCTCACTACGGTTTCTATGGAGGGATTTTTGTGCCACCATATTGCAAGCAAAAGTCACGGTTTTGAGATCAAAATGTTCTAAGTTGCAAACAAAATGCTAAGTGTTGCAAATAAAATATTTAACATTTGGTTTAAAAAACTTTTTCATGCTTTGCAAACTTTTTTTTTTGCTTGTAAACAATATTTTTGCATTTGCAAACTTGTTTTTTTCTTTAAAAAAAATTGCGAACAAACTTTTTTTTTGATGCGTAGTGCCTCATCTCGCTTTCACCCTACCGTTGGGTTTTTTTTAAGGAAAAAGAAGTTTGCAAACGCAAAAAATATTTTTTGCAAATGCAAGAAAGGCTTGCTAACCCAAAAATATTTTTTGCAAGCAAAAAAAAGTTTGCAAAGGAAAAAAAAAAAAGTTCTTCTAAGCAAATATTAAATATTTTATTTGCAACACTTAGCATTTCGTTTGCATCTTAGAAAATTTTGATCTCCAAACTGTGACTTTTGCTTGCAATATAGTGGCACAAAAATTATTCCATAGGTTTCCGGAAACATTCATTTGACAGTGAGACTAAAGCTACAGTGCAGTGATTTCTTTAAAGCAGCAGCTTAATTTGATGTGCGACTACTTCACGGCTGTGATCCGTGTCCTGTCTGTCCCTGTGTGCTCTTCTGTCTCCGGCATGTCAGACTGCGGCAAAGGAAAAGTGGCCGCAGACACATCCGACTGTTATCTGAAGTTTCACAAGCTGCGTCTGCACCTGCAAGGAGACAAAGAGTGAGTGGAGCTCCGATCTGATACCACAGACGGCTGCAGCATCCAACCCCGTCTGCTTCTGTCTCTGCTTCAGACCCAACTGGCTGAAGAAACTTTTCACCGACTTCATTACTTTCACTGTGAAGTTGGTTGTGAAAGGGCAGGTGAGGCGCAGGCTCTTGACTTTATCCGGATAAGAATAAAATAATGACGGCATTGTTTTTATTGCAGATTTGTAAGGAGATCAACAAGCTTGCAGACATTTTGTCCGACTTCGTTCAAGACACAGCAGGTTGGTATGTGCTCTTGCATTACCTTTAAAGGGTCACCAAACAAGAAAGTTGGAGATTGGCTCCACCCACAGACAAAAGGTGAAGGGTTTGCACGCAGGAGCCCTGGGTTCGATTCCCAGGGTTGTCCACTGATCTCCACCCAGATTGGGTCCTTAGACAAGACCCTTGACGCTGCTGCCTAACTGGGTCCCTGTGCCCCTCAAGTACAGGGTTGTGTCAGGAAGGGCATCCGGTGTAAAAACTCTGCCAAATCACTGATGCGAACAGTGGGTGCTGTTACGCTGTGGTGACCCCGAAAGGGATAAGCCGAAAGTTAACTACTATTTTAATTAATCAAAAATGTGGCAATGACAAAAGACAGGACTTTTAAAGCCCCATTTATAGAGGTCGACAGACAAAAAAGCTGATTTAGGGTTTGGTTACCCTTTAAAGACAACAAAAGGGCAACAAAGAAACCAGACAGGCTTTAATTGAACATCATCTTTCAAATATTTGACCATAAAACTGCTGCAGGAAAACATCTGGAAAGTCCTTCTAAATATGTGGATGCCTTCCTGATCGTCTGGTTTCCAAATGTCTTATCATTTTTCTGATGTCCTGAAGAATGTTTGTTCAGGAATCTTAGGTCCTATAATACCAAACCATACACACACCTCTTCTTTGTTTCATAGTGGGAACATGTGTCACAATTTAACAGTTTATTCAAACTGGTTGATCAGCAGCAGCACATGGATGGGTCTTCAGTGCAGAATACATTTGTTTCATGTCTTTCTTTTTTTTAATACTATGAAACTGTATAATGTTCATTGTGAATGAATGGAACAAACTTTAACTTTTACTGACTCTGTGCTTCATGATTGTTTAAAAACTTCATCTAAAGGATCATTCAAACTTAGATTATTCAGCAGATGTTGGGATTTTTCAAACATACGGAATTTAAAAGTTCCTTTTGGCCACGGCATACTTTTGGTGGGGGGACTCATTTGGTGTATAGGGCTGGGTATCAATGATCATTTCCAAGATCGATTCGATTCACCAGAGCCCAGATCGATTCGATTCTGATCTTTTTCCTGATTCTTTTGATTTTTTTTATTACTCTGATACAGTTCACATACTGTAAATGTATCAGTGAAATAATGAGATTGTTAATATCATCCAGTGTTACATGGATTATCTAAAGCAGAAGTTCTAACTAAAATGTTCAGATCATTAACATTGTAAACATTGTTCTGCTTCTCCTGGAGGACGTTTCAGTTTGACCACTAGGTGGTGATCACACTATAGAAGTACACCTTATTCCTGGAGAAGAAGAAAGTATGAGGAAAAAACTGTGTTTTAGACCACAAATAGTTATTATAAAAATATTTCCTTAAAAGAGTTTTGAAAATTCATACCTGTGACTTTATAAAGATGTTCATTTAGTCAGTAATGTATGTTTAGGTCGACAAGTGTTAGCATTAGCCGTCCTATGGTAAATTCCATTAAACGTTAGCATCAAGCTAGTGGGTTTTAGAATTATGCATGTGATAGATATCTGGTTTTATGGATTGATTATTGATCTATTAAGCTTAGATCAATTCAAATCGATTAATCGATTTGATCAACCCAGCCCTAATTCTGTGCCTCAGTTCCATTATTCTTTTACATGCTGTCTTTTTTAATCTGTTTAAAACATTTTTGTGCTTCTTTTGTGCAAGCACGTCGCCAGGTCTGCTTTCACCAGAGTCTCTCTGGGTTCTGTGTACATTACTTGTGCAGTGAAAGATGCACCTGAGGGTCGTTTTACATCTGTCTGTGGCCCAGTGTGAGCCCGAGAGGGAGAACGTAGAAATAAAACCGGGGAATCTTTTTATTATTGTCTGGATGAAAATAAGAAAACATCATAAGCCCACTGAGCTAGAATGATTCCACGCACAAGAATGGCACTCGCCAGCTGCTGGGCTGCTAAACGCCAGTTAGTTGTGTGAGTTGTTTTAGTTAGTTGTGAATGTCCTGTGAACTGAGTTGTCTTGTTTGTGACGTGAACATGTGTGTGTTTGCAGCACACTTCCTCAGTGACGGAGACATCAGCGTGGACATCGGAGTGAGCACTGCTCCTACCATCACTGCTAACTACATTGAATCCTACCACAAGGTGAGCACTACCTGCACTTACAGTCAAAAGCACTTTTTATTGATTTATTTTAAACAGCTTTTATTACCACAGTGACAGAGACTTCCTTTCCATCTTAAGAAAACCTGAAATCTGTAAATAAATACAGAGAAATTATTGGAAAAATATGTTTCAAAATTCTTTCACTTGCTTCAGGAATGATCAGACATTAAAAGTCTTGTGATTTCTCTCGTTTTTCCTCAATTTTAGGGGCTAACAAATTACAACAACACAACTTCTGTCCTCAATGAATCTGTTTTCCATCCAAGTCAGCTGACCGAAGACAGGATGCTTTTCTTTTGGTTCTCAGGTCAGAAATGTTTCCATAGTTATTATTGAACAAGTGAAGTATTTTAGCTTAAATTCATGACTAAATTAAATTAATCTTTATGCAAATTTGACTGACATGAGCTATATAAAGTCTCCAGCTTTTCCTTTACAAAAACTGCAGATCTGACCCATCTGGAAAAGATTTTCTTTAATCTTAGATGAATTTAAAACATTTGTGTTTTTGTTGTATTTTGTTTTACTAAAGTATCGGCGTTCAGTTCAGGGAGACTTTAGGGTTACCTGAATCAAAAGCTGCAGAACAGAGCTGTCACTGAAGCCTGAACTCATCTTCATAAATGAGATCATGTCAGACTTTCTGCTAAAAGTACGGTGGCCCTGAAGGGCAAATCACACCAACAAATTCCTCAATGCAAAAAATACATTAAAGTTCACAACAATTATAAAAGAAATACAAATAATGAAAAAAAATTAACATTGCATTTTTGAAATCAAAACCAAAAAACTGAAAATGAATTGTTTAGAAAAGGTAAAAGTAATTTCCAGAGATCAAAATGAAATGTTATAAGATGAAACACAAAGAAATGAATACAGGTTGGTGCTATAGGATGTCACTGATTGGATGAAGTCATTTAAGTTTTAATGTTTGAGTCTTTTCCAATATGTCTTCAATGTCTGCATGCTAATAAAGTTTTATGATTATAATGAAGCATGTTCAGTATCACTTTGTGTAAATAACTTTCAGCTGATTATGGACAAATGTCTTCATCCAATCAGTGATGTCCCATAAGCTGTACTGTTTCTTAAAGGCCCATACCATTAAAAATCAACTTTTTGAGTTTTTAAGTGCATTATACTGTTCATTCCTCACTATAAAAACTGTATTTTGATCTGTTCACACTTTTCTGAGTAATCCTCTGAAAACCTGCTCTCAACAGCAGCCCCTCCCATACCCATGAAAATGAGCTAACACGAGCAAAGCTAGCAGCTCGAGCTAGCGTTGATCGGCTAGATAGTTCATTGGATATAGTTTACTCTGAACAACTTAGCTGGAAGATATACGGTATTCTGCATCTAAAAGGAAAGTTTTTTGCTGATCATTGCTAGCTCTGTGGCAAAATTGAGTGTTGGTGTTAGACTGGGGATGGTGCTGGCAAAGCAGACTCTTCCTGAAAGGGGCGGTCCTCACTCTGTGACATCACCACGTGAGAACCCGCTCTTTTCTGTGGGTATGGGAGGGGCTGCTGTTGAGAGTGCAGGTTTTTAGAGGATTACTCAGAATGGATCATAATACCGCTTTGGGGTTGTTTATAGTGAGGATTTTATGTAAATGTGTGACACACAGCATGTGTATTTGTGAAACCTTTAGTGTGCATTTCAAAATTTATTTTGCACGTTTGCATAAAATTAGATTTGTGAATCGCAGTGTGTGGATTTGTGACACAAACTCTGCACATTTCTGAATTATGAGACTGTTCTGGCCTCATAGAGTTAACAATATAATACACTTAAAAGATCAAAAAGTTGTTTTTTCACGGTATGACCCCTTTAAATGTAATGCTTTTTTAAATTATTTGTTTTGCTTTTTAAAATGCGGTTGTGGTCTTTCATATGTTTTTGCATTGAGGGATTGGTTGCTGTGATTTGCCCTTTAGGGCCACCGTAGAAAGACCCTTTCCTCAGACATATGATCAGTTCAGGTGAGCTGCAGATGAGGAGATGAGAAGAAAGGTTCCTTCAGTTCTTGTGTGATGCTGAACGGCTCGGATGAGTCAGACGTGGGTTGATCCTCTGTAACGGGGTTTGCTCTCTAACTGCAGATGAACTTTTTAACCCTTTGATTGCTGCTGCTCACCACGACGGTCGCTTTCACCTCAACGTCTCTTCAGAAGAGCTCAGCGTGAGTGGCTACGCCTTCCCTCTGAATGTGATTTCTGACGGGTGGATGTTTTAACTTTAGCTGATTTTTTTTCTCCCTAGGAACTCCTAAAGAGCAATCTGTCCAGCGTCAACATGGAACACATCCAAACAGTAAGAGAGTTCCTCTGACCGTCTCCAGGAAGCGACAGCTGCTTATTTTCTCTTTGTGTGTAGTGTCTGGCAGCAGCTTCTGCAGAGCTCAGAGTGTGGAGTTCTGCAGTTCCTCACCTGCACACCTTCAACACGGGATCCAGAGTCTCAGCACAGGCCCGTGGAGAGCTGCACTGTGGGGGTCAAGGGACCCCAGCACTCGTCTTTGAAACGGTATCTCCTGACAGGAAGTGCAGTGCAGGAGCCACACTGTTAGTCTAGTGCATGTTGCAGATGCATGCAGGTTTGCCCACGTTGGTGAGCAATAGGTGGTGTGGATGTTGAGTCTAACATATCATTTGAAATAAGAATCAACACAAAAATGAAACATGGATTCCATTGATTTTATTCTTTCTGGACACTTTCTCAATGGATTAATAGAAAGATGAACTGCATGTTAAAGACTTTAAGACACTGAGCAGTCCAGTCTGGTAAGGAGTAGTATGGGACAGTCCAGCTAATTCTGGTGAGCGTTTCCTCTTAGTTACGCCTCACTTCCATAGAGCCGTATGTTTTCTCATTTCATGCGTGTTGTAGACCGTTAGCGTGTCATTCTAGTGCCACAACTAGAAAAGCAGCAACAATGGAGGTCATCCAGCAGTCTTTTTCTTGCTTTACTTTGTGTACATTGCGTAGAACAGAAATTTAATGTTGTTTGAAAGGAGAATAGGACTGCTGTAAAGAGGAAAACAGAATCGCTAACTTAGCGCGATATTGGTGCTCTCTAATGTCATCCTCACTTTCTGCCAATCAACTGGTGGCTACAGCGACTCCGCCCCGACCATTTTGTTCTATTTTTCTTTGGATCTACAATGGATGGGTGCCCTCAAGAGGCACGGGTCAGAATTGGTCCATTTAACAATGAGAACGTTAAAAATACTGTGTCAAACCGGACTGTACCATACTGGTCAGTGGTAACGAGAATTTATCCCATCAACTGCCTGCTCGATCAAACAGTGGGGAACATTTAGAAATATTGATTGTCTGTATTACTTCCCAAGGTACGACGCCCCTAAAGGGACATAGAAGAAAAAAAATTGAAGTAAAAAAATTGAAGAAAAATTTTATTTTTTTCCCCCAAAGAATTTAAGTAAAAAAAAAAAATCTAGTTACTGATTGATGTGCAACAGAAAGTAACCAGCTAGTATTTTTATATTTTTAAGTAAAGAAATGTTTTTCTGGCACTATCTGGTGTCGACCAGTCACTAAGCAAATTTCTTTTTTTTTCATTGAAGTAAAAAAAATCTTGATTACATTTTATGTATTTTTTAGGGAAAATATGTATATATATTTTTTCCTTAAATTGTTTTTTATCTGATGTCTCTTTGGTGGTCTCCGTACCAGGATAATAAGCAGCAGAAAAGCATTTTATTTTTTTTTTTGGCGGGGGGGGGGCTAGTTAAGGGTTAAGGCAGAAAAGACCAGCTATTGCGCAAAATCTACAGTTTAGTAATTCTAAGAACCTCCATGAAGTTTTTCTTAGGAGGGATTCAGTTTCACTGCACTTTGCTGTGTACTTTACTTTGACACACACTGGAGGTTTGGGTGAGTTTCTAACATAAGTTTTTTTGTTTTGTTTGTGTCTTCTTCTTGCTCAGAGAGTTCTTGTAGATGTCACAGCTTCCTATGCTGACAAGAAACTCTTCCTGCATGGCAGTCCCAAAGAGTAAGACTCTTCTGTTCATTGTTCATTTAGACTCATGAAAATGGATTGTACCATGAAGGGTAACCTCAGGCTCACACTGCATCCAGTCTGGTCTGGCCTCTCCGGCGCTTCGTATCTGTTTTGTTAGTATTAGATTTTTGATTCGCTGATTTTTTTTTAACTCGTGTGACTGCTTCGGTTCATCACAAAAACTCAAAACACTTGTATGAAGCGTTTGCATCCTAAAGTGCTGCGGGGATTTCCCAGGAGGGGAGCAGAGATGAACCGCGTGCCGGCCCATTGGCTACACACAGCGAACCAAAGGCTGGTCCCACCAGTTCCTGAATCGCTATAACTGAATAGTGTGAGCCTGCATGGAGAAATGGCATCAAGTGGCTCAAAAATATTCATATAATTGGGGAGGATAATTATCACCCAGAGCAGGTGTTTATTATGGGCTTCAACATTTTTCCCCTGCGCCACGGGTGTCAAAGTCAATCGCACAATCCAAAAAACCCCTGAGGTCATGGGCCGAACAGGATAAACATTTATTAAACACACTGTAAACTGGAACTTTTGAACATAATTATGGAATAGATATGTAGCATTACCTGCTATAATACTAGTGTGAATGCTGTAAGCTGAATTTAGCCAGTGAAGATGCTAGTGCTGATAGCTGAAGATGCTGAAATTGATAGCTGAAAACGCTGAAGCTGAAAATGCAGAAGATGATAGAAAGCTAAAGTATTAGCTTAATGCCAAATTAGCCTAAAAGGTCAGGCAAAACAGCTAGCATGCAGATGAAAAAAATAGTAAAACTTCAAGATAGCCTAAAAAAATGAAAAATGCTTTAATTAGCCAAAATAACTAGCATGAAGCTGAAATATTAGCTAAACTCCAAAATAGACATAAAAAGAAAAAAAGTCTTAATTAGCCAAAACAGCTAGCATGAAATCTTAGCTAAACTTCAAAATACTCTAAAAAATCTTAGCAAATGCTAAAATAGTCCAAAAAACTAGGATAATTTTAAAACTTTAAAACCATAACTTTTTAACATAATTGTGAATAATAAAAAGGCAGGAATATTATTCCAGAATAAATCAGCTTAAACCTTAAATAACTTTTAATATTTTACTCTCTATAAAAATATAATTTGTCAAAATTGTACAAGGTAGAAATAAGCGCAAGATAACATCAGGCCACTAATAATAAAATAAAAGGATCTGGAGGGCCGGATAGAATTACCCGGACCCCTGGCCTTGACTTTGACACGTCCCCTACACGTTCACCAAGTGGTCTACAACCTTGATATTTTGTGTGGGCAACCTGTGTGCCCTGAGTGGGTTTACCCATTTTGCATCCACAGGCAGCTCGTATCCACTCATTTTTTATGCAGCATCTTTAGTCAGTTTTTCTGGGTATTAAATATTGTTGTTAATTCTTCCATCTTTACAGGATCTCGGTACTTCAAGCGGAAATTCACTCCCCAGATAAAGTGGTAAGATTCTTTATTTGTTTGAATTCAAAAGCAAAATTCCTTAACTTAAACAATGTAAACGTCTGCCTTCACCGTTCACCACACAAAATGTAGAAAATAAGCCCTTCATTGCTTTTCATGAGTACATTTGAACAGTTTCAGTAATCAAATTAAATCTTTCACACTAATTGCAGCCTTCCAAAATAATCCAATGATCCACACAGAAAAAATAAGTTTCAAACTTACTCACTTAAAGTCCCATCAAATAATTTGATAATATGAAAAAAATAAATAATAAAATGAAACAAAGCTAGCATTAGCTGTGCTTTGCACATGAGGTTTATGTACTGCTAAAAACAATTCTGTGAAACAAGAACCATAAGATTTTAAAACTCCTCCTACAGCTGGAACTGTGGAATCATGAAGCGATTAACGGTTGATGTCCTTCCGTTTGCAGCTACAGGATGAAGCACAGGCTCACTTTATCAGAGAAGCTGTGGAGAAAGTCGGAGTTCCCAAAGTTTTGTCTGGTGAGAAGCTGTGAATCAAACCTTAAACATCTGCTGTTTCTGCATGAGCTGCTGTACCCTCCGTCAGTGCGACCTCTCAGAGAAGAAGACATTCCCTCTCGTTGGTGACATCATCATGTCCTGCTTTTGGCTTTGAAAGCGATTCATTTGTGCAGGAATGATGGATAGAACTTGTATTCCAGAAGATTCAGGGGAGAATATGGCCTTAAGAGCATGGTGTGTTTCAGTTCTTCAGGTGGAGATCACAAGGCTGCTGAACAAACAGGGGGCCAACCTGTTTGACATCGTTGACCCTGAAGTGCTTCCTCAGGACGTAAGTTCTGCTCCTGTTTCCGTTTGGCTCTCAGGTATTTTATGATTCTTTGGTGCCTCTTTCTGGGTTGCAGGGCTTCATTGTGACTAAGATGGACTTTGGTTTCCCTCATCACCTCCTGGTGGATTTTCTCCAGAAGACTCTGCAGTGACACAACAGCTGCAAAGGAATTTGGGCTTTAAACGTTTTAAATATTATCCTGGATGAATAAAAGGAATATATACTCCTGGTTTAGCTTATAGGGTGGAGGACATGACTGACATGGAAACATCAATGTTTACTTTGACTGTGAGTCCTGTTGGGAACTTTTTGAAAATTTTGTTTCGCCAATAAAGCCGGGTCCAACTCATTCTAGGCAAAGGGATCTTTATGTCTTTTGAACAAAGTGTTCATCAAGAGAGAAGCAGACAGTACAGCCACACAGACCAACCAGAACCAACATAACCGATGCACACAGCTCTGCTTTTGGGCAGTAACTAGTAGAGAAAATATAAAATGTATTGCTGTGAAACTACAGCACAAACTGTGGGAAATATACGCATTAGTGTTAAGAGGGACTTTAGTGATTAGGCAGAGGATAATGAGGTATTTGCTTTCAGAAACTAATAGATGACATAGAGACGTGAACAAAAGCAGAGGGCATCATCCTGTTTACAAGAGATATACATCAAATCAAATACTAGATATATAGCATTACATGAGATAATGCTAGTCTGAATGCTGTAAGCTGAATGTGGCTGTTGAGGATGCTAGTGCTAATAGCTGAAGATGCTGAAATTGATAGCTAAAAACACTGAAGCTGAAAGCAATAGACCCTTTTCGGTGACATCAAACAAAATGGCAACAGGGTCGAAAATAGTGACTTCGGGTTTATGGGTCTAGAACGGCAAAGCTGAACGCTGTTTAACACAATTTTACGTAAATAATATAAGGTAACCTTACCAATTTCAACAGAAAAATCTTAATATAATCTCAATATAAAAATCTTGATTATCCCGCAGGGATCAGACACAGTTATGAGCAACAGCAAAGGGGAGCTACGCCAGAAAATAACGCAGCACTCATTAGTTTTTTCTTTATTGTCAGACACTTGAAATTGTCTGATTTTATCTCTGTTTTTAGTGATTTTGTGAACATGAAATGTAAGCAACTTTAACTGGTCAGAAAAGATCTTCTGCAGATCTACGTCTCATCTTCTTCATGGAAAGCTAGCATTAGCATTAGCATAAATTAGAAGAACAAAATCTTAATTACCTTCATAATCAAACCACCAGCATTCAATGAAGTACCTGTAACCTTCGTCTAACTATGACCGGGTTAGAAAATGATCCATGACTGGTTTAATATCATCCATAAGATTTTGGGGAAGCAGCTGAGGAGCATTCTGCAGGAGGAATACTGACATTTGATTTGATCTAAGAGAGGAAACACATACAACCAGGTAAAACATTTATAAAATAAATATCGTACAAATTTCGGTTACTATTGGTTAGGTTACCTTTCATTATTTACATAAAATTGTTTTAAACAGTGTTCAGCTGCCAGCTTTGATGTTCTAAACCTGTAGACCGGAAGTCATTTTGCACACTCGCTATTTTGTGACTCATGAGAAAAGGGTCAATATTTAAACAAAAAAGGTAAACATGTTACTTTCATCAAACTCTTCTTTGATAGTTACACTTTCATTTTTCACAAAACCTTTCATATCAGTAAACAAGTTAAAAAGCATCATATCTTAAGCATAAGTTGGTGATCGAAACAGATTCAAATTAAACTAAAGTGAACAAGTTTCTTTCACTCATTTTCAAGGCAAGGCAAGGCAAGTTTATTTGTATAGCACATTTCATGTACAGAGACAATTCAAAGTGCTTTACATAAAACATTAAAAGAA
>NC_050513.1:22083787-22097612 GCF_002922805.2 Oryzias melastigma
TCCGGGGGGGGGGGGGTCAGTCTGCTGGAGCCAAGATTCTTTGAAGTTGACGGTCGACGTTAGCCAGAGTTTCAAATGCAAATGGTCAGCGTTCTGGCCCGGCTCATGGCCCACTTTATGCCCCCCCCTGCTGGGAGAGGGACTCTTTGTTATCTTGGAAAAGAGACATTCCACAGGAAAGTTGAGTGACCAACTGTTCAGCACAGGTTAACAACGTTGTTTCCAAGGGTGATATGCTACAAGAATAATAAAACCCTTAGAACTCTAAATATTAACAGTAAAAGCACACTGGGACTGAAAGGGTTAAGCCCGGTTTAAGTGGGTTGGAGCTTTTCTGCTGAGCCAATAGGAGGGATTTTTCTGGATGACATCACTGCTCCATTAGCATACTGAAACACTAGTTCATTAATGACTTTTAATGGAATGCACTAGTGAATTAGTAAGAAAATATTGTGCTCACTAGTGAACTAGTGACATTTCTCTCTCACTAGTTAACCAGTAAGACTTACATAAGTCTCACTAGTTAACTAGTTCACATTTTGCATGTCACTAGTAAACTAATGCAATATTTTGGTCGCACTTGTTAACTAGTGAGCTTTACAGGCGTCTTACTAGTGAGCTGTAGAAAATTTGCATGTGACTAGTTAAATAGTGGCCTTTTGAGAGTGTCACTAGTTAACTAGTAAGCACAAATAGGGCCCACTAGTAAACTAGTGCACATTTTAAGACATTGCTTGTGAGCTAGTTCACACTTTTGGCTGTCACTAGTTAACTACTGGTACTTTTGGCATTACTAGTTAGGATTAAAACAGCCTGATATCAAGGATACCGATTAAATGATAAAAAGGCGTGCTTTATCTGTCTGTCCGTCCATCCATCCATCCATCCATCCATCCACATCCATCCATCCAACCAACAGTCCATCTATCCATTCATCCATCTATCCATCTGTCCACCCATTCATCCATCATCATCCATCTGTCCGTCCATCCACATCCATCCATTTATTCATCCATCTAACTGTCCATTCATCCATCTATCCGTCCATCCATCCATTCATCCATCCATCCATCTATCCGTCCATCCACATCCATCCATTTATTCATCCATCTAACTGTCCATCCATCCATTCTCATCCATCCATCCTTCCTTTTTTTAGTTTGTGTGTAATCATCCAACCGTTGCCTCTGATTTGGATTTCCTTTAAATGTAGATCAGCCTGACCTGTTGAAAAAAACGTTTGTTAAGTTTAATGACAGAAATAAAAGGTTTACTTTAACTCTTAGTAACAACAAACTTTGACTTAACCCTTAAGATTGTCTTTACTTCTATCTGCGCTGGGACCGTACAAAATCATAACAAATCGTCTTTTATTTTACATAAGTGAGACTAGACACGCTGTCAGACATTTTGGTTTCTCACATAAAAAGTAAAAAACAAAGGAGATTTGGACGAGACAAGTTGGTTTTCATTAGGAGATTTAGAAAAGAATTAAAGTCCGATTCCTTCAGCAGAGCAGTGAAGCAGCTCTGACAGCTGTGTTGTTTTGAGAGCACTGCAGAGGCTGCCCACGCATGTGGCTGAAGTGTTTGCATCCACAAAAATGAAAGTGACACAAAGTGCCTGAGAAAATTAGATTAGTGTCAGCTGCAACTTATTTCAGTTCAGTTCCAGCAGATACTATTTTGCTTTAGATCTCACCTTAATCAGAGATGTGATTGATCAAGATTGAATATTTTCGTTCTTCAACAAAGAGCAGCTGGGGTTGTTTACTTTGTGATTCTTCCACTTATATCTGGGTGTTGTTGCAGACTATTCTAATTTCAGAAAAATTATATTGATCTCAGATCTGCAAACCAGCTTTGATATCAGTGGCTTACTCGTTTTAAGCTCACACTGCATCACATGACAGATCATGTAGGATCGTTGGCAGATCCACTGATGAATTTTATTCGTTCTTGAAAAGCTAACTTTCAGTTCATAGTTGCAAATAAATTGTCTTATTAAGATGTAAATTATTTGTTCGTGTTGTTTTCTGCTCACATAGCTACAGAAATCACTAGGTGAACGACAGCAGCAGTTCTCTCTGCTTTGAAGCTCTGTTTTTGACCCGCTCCACTACAGAGTCCTTTTTTGTTCTGTCTCAGAGACAAGTTACTGCTTAAAAAGGTAAAACAGAATGATGTAACATCTGTGTAATGCTGCAGTAACAGATGAAGCATTGAAAAGGTTTTGTTGTTCGCTGTTGTGTTTAAATATGCATGACAGTCATTGGTCTAATTGTATTGATGATTTATTTTAATGCTGTTTGTGCAACTTTTACGCAGAGGAGAAAATATTTAAACACTTTTACTTAACTAAAGTCCCACAACCTGAATGTTTTAAAAAGCCATTTTTCATGTTGATCTGAAGTCTCTGTTTCCAAAATCTCCTCTGAGGGGGCGTGGCTTCTGGAGCTGAGCTTAGTAGCCCCGCCCCTGATCTTCCCCCATCTGATTTTGATAGCTGTCTCACTAGTGTAAATGTAAAGTCAAAAAACAGTATTTTCATCTGAGGAGGACTTTAAAGACCCACTCCAATGACAATTGTGTTTCGGTGTTTTTAACATGTTTCTGTAGCATGTTTCTGATGATGGAGGACATACATGAAATCATGTAGAACTATGTTTCTGTGTATTTCTTTATTGAAATATTGATGGATCAGAGGTAGACAAAAAAGAAAAAGCTCCGGTTTGTGACGGCCCTACTGTGACACATGAAGGGGACATTATGCTTTAGGGTTGCTTCACTAAATGTAGCACACAGTGTTTCTAATCTGTAAAGGATAGAAAGAAATCTCAAAACTGTCAAGTCATTCTGAAACAGAGCGTTCCTCCAGGTGTCAGAAAGCTTGGTCTCAGTCTCAGGTAATGGGTCCTCCAACAGGATAAAGACCTAAAGAACAATGTTAACAACTGCCAATGGTTAGGAACAAAGCATGGATTTCTCTAGTGTCCATGAGGCCCAATTAAAATCCTCCCGACAATCTGGGGAAGGAGCTAAAACACCTTCAAACCTGAAACCTTTGGAACAGTTTGCTCAGAAAAGTGGGACACAATAGCTGTTAGCAGGTAAAGAAGTCTCTAAGAAACGGAACTGATTTCATTGCCTCAAAAAGTAAAGCAACAAATAATAAAAGCTAAAGGAGAATCATTATTGTCCAGGGCTGTTTATCTCTACACAAAACCTTAACAACTATCACAGATTTTCATTGGTTAACTTGTTTTTTATGTTTCAATTTCTAGTTATTTTTGTAACTTTTGTGTTTTCTGGTACCAACAGTGTGCATTCATATATGGATAACAGTGATGTAGTCCACATGTAAATGATGTATTCTTGTCAGAAAATAGCCTCTACTTTCCGTCCGGTTTCTCTGTGGAATTGTTTTTATGTATGCTGCAGCATGCATCAATATCCCCTGCAGGACGTCCATATCATTTGCTCAGAAGAAACCCCAATCTCATGAATAGATTTTATGACTTTAATCCAACATTTTTAAATTGAACACCAAATTTGAGACATCTTGTCACCCAAAATGGAACAATACAACACTTTTACTGCAAAAAATAGTGGCATTTAACCAGAGATTTGTTGTTTTAATTGGATGCTGGAAAAATAAAAGTGACTTGTGTGTTGAATGCACCTAAGAAGTATGTTAATGACATTGACTTATTTTATTTTTTTAAACTGCAAATAAAGCAATTAATTTATCTCTTTTGAGAGTACAATGTGCTCTACTTGAACTAGCATATTAATCTCCCTGCTTTTTGTTTTTTAATGTTCTGCATTTACGAATATTTTAGTGAGGGGCCAGTCTTCTGCTCTTTGTCTGCTGGGGCATCCTGCAGGATTCCTCTGAGAATCTGCTCACAGCAGAGTAGTGGCTGAAGCTCAGCAGGAGGTTCAGAGAAAACGGAGACACTGAGCTTTCCATTTTTGATCAACTCTGTTCGGTTTAGTGTAAATAACAACTTCATGCATTTCACAACTGAAATCTGGTTTTAAGTGAATTCACACAAGTTGTGATGTTTGAGTTTTTTGCATCGATATTGCTTCATATTTTACTCTTTAGAGTGGAAAATTATCACTAGAATGCCTTTTAATGAACTTGAACGTGCTGTGAGAGTGAAAATACAAGATTACCACATTAATACTTATGTGACAATCCTTCACTACCTTTACAGGTCTTCTGTAACAAAGGTAAACATGCTGTGGTAACGAGTATTTCCTGGACCGGGGAACATTGAGGGCTGAGCCCACTCCCCCACAAAGACTGGGGGAATTTAATGAGTAAAAGACACATTTTAATGAAAGTTTCTTGAGCATCATGGCATCTTGTTTAAAACGAAATACTGCAATATGTACTTCAAAATACTTTTGTCTTCCAACCTAAACATGACAATGTAAAGAATATCTTGTACATCAGTGTTGATCTTATAAGGAAGACAAAATGATCACATTTGATACTACAGACAATTACTTTGTTTGGTTGTTCCTCTTACAACCAAAAATGTTCCTTCCATGTCAGGAAGGACTTTTGTGTCTGCAGATACATTTCATCCAGTTTTGTGCTGCTACTTTTCCTTTTCTAGACTGCTCCTTTCTTTCAATTTCATTTTCCTTCTAACTTTGACCTCTTTCCTTATCTCTCTCGCTTTCCCTCTATCATTTTCCCTTCACTTCCTGCTATCATCATGTCACCATCTGCTAATCCTAATCTCTTTCTCTTTTAGTTGCAACTTTCTTTTTTCTTTAATCTTCTCCTAATAGTTATATAGTTACTTACTTCTTCGAAAGAGGACGTGTCAGGCCAAAGCAGAAAGCTTTAGTGCTTACAGTCTTCCAGACACTCAATGTTGCAAACAAAGTTGATAGAAATGCTTTTTTTCTGCTTTCCAAACATGCTTGATGGAATCAGTGATGTTTCTCCTGCTGTGGTCCTGTTAATGACGTCCTTAAACCACTGACTGCATTTAGATTACTACCTGTTGTTGAGTTCCTCATTGGACTCATGTTCACTCCTCCATCCTTCTGCTGCTCTCTTCTCCTCATTCTCTGTCTTATCTCAGTCATCTGGAAAGAAAGAAGAACTTCAGATTGATTTTAGAATAATACATCTGTACAAAAGGTTAACAAAACAGAAAACTGATCCATGCAGAATGAAAAGAGTTCAAGTTCTAATTAAAGAGAAACTTTCTAAATGTTACACTTTTCATTGTAAAATAGAATAGATGATACTCTAATGTTAAACAGAATTAATTATTTTCTATCTGTATTTCTATATTTGGACTTCATGCCTTCATGCAAACATTTGTGTACAAGACAAATATAAAATGCAAATATAATAAAAGTTTTATTCTCCTGAGTAAATCTATGGAAATGCAAAGAGACAGAACAAGTCCTTCAACTATGTGGTAGTGAGCATCTACAGTAAATCAAGTGATCCAATCAAATGTTGCAATAATAACCCAATCTAAAACAATTATTTTATCCTTATTAATGTGTGTTGCCTTAATAAATGCAGAATCAATGTGAATAAATTAAACCATATTCTTTATTTTCTCCTTTTAATTCATGACATTAAAAAAATATTGTACATTTGTCCTGTGGACCAGGATCCCATTTAGATGTTGGCCCTTTAAGCAAAAAAAAGTTAGGCACCCCTGATCTAAATCAATGCTTTTTTTTTTTGCAACTGTTGTCACCAATCAGGAGTGAGCTTGTTGGATAGTCACACCCCTTCTATTGAAAGCAGCTCAGGAGAATCTGTGAATCAAATATGACAAATGTTAAAGGTGAGGGCCAGTGGGCCTTACATAGTTATACCGAGGCATCTGATTGTTCAGTTTATACACACACGCACACACACACACATATATATATATATATATATATATATATATATATATATATATATATATATATATATATATATTGAATATATTAACAAAGGTATCACAGCAAGAATGGGTATTCTGACTAATACAATGACAGAGTTGACTGAGCTGTGTATTTCTCTATAGAAGTCTATGGGATTTTGGCTTCTTGGAACCAGCGGACACTTCCTGTAGGGGATACTAGAGGGAGGGGTCACTCTATCCAGTTTTCTTATTCAGTCAATGGTTCATCCGAAGAGGACCAGGTTTCACACTGACTAGTTAGGAATACAAAAGATCATGAGACTTTGTGTTGGTGTTCTGTGTGTTCTGTCATTTTTCCTGGCAGCTCTAACCTCAGCATCTTTTACCAACATCAACACTGTTCCTCCTCTCAGTGAGTCCAAACCATCTCAATCCACTTCCCTATATGTGAAAATTTAGAAAAATGTTATAAAGAAAGGGACATTGCACTAAATTAAAAACAAATCTAAATATGCCAGATTTTAGCCATCTAAAGTCTTTCTGGATATCTTCAAAAACATCTACCATGATCTGTTCCTCTGATGGATTCATTCCTGATCCATCCTGGTCTCTCCCAAAGAGAACCTTTGATCTTCATCTCTGCTTCCTGTCTCTGCATCAGTCTCTGAACCAACAACATGGCTGCTCTCACCACAGTCTTCTACATCTCTGCTTTCATTTTTGCTCACTTGCTTAAACTTTTTTGCCACCTTCCTACACTTGTTCCAACCTGCTTGCACTCTTCACCTCTTTCTACAAAAGCAGAGAAAAAAAAGCAGAAAACATGTTTGCTGCCTCACAATTTTTCTTTAACAACTGCAGCAACAGGTAGCCAAGCCCATTAACTCTGTTCCCTCAGTGGAGAAAGTGTTGGTGGAATAAAGAGGTTTTATGCACTGCACTTTTGAGGGTTGTATTTTTGGGCATAGTTATATTGAAATGCTATGTTCACAGGCCAAATGAACATCAAACTTTTCCAGCAGAACATAGTGGTTCCATTTCACTCCAAGAAGGCTCTGATGCTCTGAACTTGATACTGGTGCTGGAAAAAACTCCACCTCCTGGTTATCTCCAAGAGACTGGAGAGGCTGGAAAAGTCCAGCCGCTCTTTAAAGACTGGCTTTCAGGCTCTAAGTTGTAAGTTGAGATCAGTCTAACTAGATCCAGCTGGCAAATCACAGTGAAGTAGGAGCTCCACAATGTTCTGGATTTATTAAAATGCTCAAAACTTTTTTGTGTTTTTTTTTTAATGATAGAAGCTTGGATGTCCAACATCTATTATCATGAGGGATGCTATTAAAGAACGAGATACAATCAAAAATGTTTCAGTAATACATTTTATCGTTGATCAAATATTGATCTGTGCTCTGGAAAAGAGAAAAAGGGAAACAAAACAGAAGTATGATGTAGAAAATGAAAAAGATCTGGGACATTAACCAAAACAAAAGCAGAGAAACGACTGATCCATCAGTGTCTCCCCTTAAATAAAAGCCTGCATCCTGGAGTACCGATGGTCCTCAGCCCAAACTAAAATAACCCCCAGCACTCAAATCTGATCTTGGAAATACAGGAAGGAAAGAAAATGAAGGGACATCATTTTGTGTCCCAGCTGAGATTATTGTCACCTCTCACCCGTCTTCTTCTGACATCTGCACTACTGCCTCAAAACACTTGTTGACTCATGTTCAAGCAGCCATTTTTAATTAAAAGTATGTAAACGGATATCAACCCAAATTTTGGGCTTCCACATCCAAAACTCTTGTGTTCACGTGTCGCTGCGCGGTCGCACCTCTAGGCAGGCCCAGCTCTGGGCTGCATGGCACCCTAGACAAAAAATGAATTTTGGTGCCCACAGCTCAGAGCTGTGGCTCAAACCGAGATTCTCTTCTATCATAGGTACATGCACTAACTAACTGCACCACCATTTCAGCCACTGTTTGCAGGGAAAGTAGGGTGATTTCAACTGTTAAAAGTATTGGGGAAAAAACACTAGATTGACAGTCGATCGTGGTCGGCGTGAACGTGATTTATGGTGTTTACACAGGACTGCCGGTACCCCAAACTAGCCCATAAATTCACAGTTGGAAGACTCTTAGCAAAAAATGTTAAAGCAGTGAAAATCTCACAAATCTCCCTCCTGGCTTTTCTTCACAGCTCTGTTCCAATATAAGAAAGTGCTGTCATGTAATTCCAGCCGGCGCAAACCACAATCATTAATTTCTTCTTCATGATGAATTTTCAACCCGTTGTCACTTCTGTGTTTTGAAACGGATTCTACCACTATGTAAAATCTGGCTCCCTGATTGGTCAAAGTTCAACTGGATTTGCATTTCAGCATGCCACACGTTTTGTACTTAGAACCTGCAGATGGACATAAAACTTTGCGTAGGTTGAGTTTAGAACAGAGAAGCCCGAAACACACATTTACATAGAGTCTTTGTTGGAAGCGGTCGCTCGAAAACATTTCTGAGCCCGTTATGAATGTAGCGTACCAGGCATGTGTTGTGCAGTCAAGAATGTGCTTTACAAGATTTCATGAACACACATTCAGGCGGTGGTGTTCACACATCAGACAAACGGGGAACGGGGAGGGAATTCTTCTTCTTTGTTTTTTTGTCGTTTACCAGCACTTGTCCACCATCTACAGTTGGTAGAGTCTCTGTGAAACATGTCAGAGTGATGCAAATCCAACAAATTTGACTCCAGGATTTTTCTTTCACAGCTTTGTTCCAATAAAAGAAAGTCATATAACCACAATCCTTATTTCTCGTTTGCTATCATGTTTACAACATTTGGCACTCCTGTGTTTAGAAAAGGACGCTGCCCACATGTTACTACCAAATCTCAGTCTGTGATTGGTCAAAGTTAAGTGTTTTGCAAGTCAAAAGTTCAACTGGTTGACCTCCCAGCACAGGATCAATGGGTGCTAATTTTGTGCGCACAGCTCGATACTGGTCATAGAAAGTAGCAAAGCAATGCATGAATGCAAGAGTTCTGACCATGGAAGCCCAAAACAAGGATTTTCAGGCAGTTAAATAGTCATAGGAAGTGGCCACTTAAACATGAGTCGACCCAGCCAGTGTGGATGTACCTCAGGAGACAGACGACTGATCTAACAAACATTTTCAGTCACTAGTTAAAGGTTGACCTTTTTTGTGTGGTAACAATAAATCATCTCATGCAAATTATAGTCATTTGTGGTTACATTCATAACTGGTATCATTATTCCTTTTTTTTTTTTTTGAAAAGCTCAAAATAACTTTGCTTAGAGCAGAAATGAATGTACTCCTTAGGCATAGACAATGACTGTGTTTACATAAATCCCTGTCTCCAGGCAACAGTAGGATGAGTTACTGCTAACAAGGTGCTGCACAGCAGCCCTGTGAAGAACAACAGCTCTTCACAGGGCTGCAGAGAATCCATGTGAGAGAGTTACTGACTAAAGGTTCGGCACAGTAGCGGTTTTTGGTACGAGCAGTATGGGCAGCTGCTTGGGGCGGCAATTCAAAGGGGGCGCCAGCTCAGCACTTACAGAAAAAAAATAGCATAGCTGTGATTTTCTATTATCTGTTAAATCATGGTGTTTAGAAGGGCCTGAAGCCAGAAAATTGGTGCGTGAGGAAAAGGGGAGGGGTGGAGGGAATCAGTTTAGGTGTGGGTCTCTCCCAAATGAAGTGGACGGATGGTGGAGGAGTGGGTGGAATCTACTTTATAACATTTTTATCAGTATCAATGAATGAATCCAAAAGGTCAAAACATTCTGATGCCCATTTTAGAAAAAAAGAAAATAAGAGTAGAAAGGAGGATATGTCTTCATAGGGATGCACCTTTTCTAGTGCTACATGTCACAACGACATCAACAAACCAACACTTTTTTATTTTTTTGGTTGTTGACCAAACTGAAATAGTCCTAAATGTTGGGATTGACATGCTTGCTGATGTTTTTGGTGACTAAACATAATTTACAAACCATAGGTAGAAATGTGCCAATCATAGGAATAAAAACAGCATCCATGAGCTTCTCTGAAGTAGAGGTTGATATAATATATTGTGTTATATATATTCTATATCCAGTTCTCAATTTTAATCACAACAACACATGGGTTGACAGGGACCAACAAAATGCAGTTGTGACTCTAAAGGTGCATTCACACAGAACACCATTCGTGCGGCAGAGGCGGCCAGTTTCAATGTTAAGTCAATGGAACAGACGCCACATGAGGCAATCTGAAGTCCTGCGGCACGATTTGAGTGACAAGTGCAGCGTAAAGGTCTGGCAGCAGCTCGATCTGAGTAGCAAAGGGTGAACTGGGTGGCACAGCCAAAATTTAAATATCTGAAGTTGGACATCTGCCAATCAGGAACTCAGCTTTGGTCATGTGATGTTTTCAGTGACTCGATCAGTGGGCAGAATATTAATCCAAAGTGAACGTTTTTTCCTGAACTTCCATCTTTTTCATTAACCCATTGGAGCTGCAGGGTTGAGGAGCTCATCTGGCTACTTTGGGGTAAAGGCGGGATACATTCTGGACAGATCGCCGGCCTTCGCTCCCACAGCCGAGCTCACTCACTCGATATGCCGGCAGACAGAGAGCTGGTGCGGGATGCGGAGGCTACTGGCTCCAAAAGGTCTCCTAATTTTATTTTTTCCCCCTCGGATTAATACGAGATAGTGAGTCTTCAAGCTCAGCCACAGAGACACAGAAACATAGTGGAAGCAGCTGTCATACAGACACAGCCCCCTGTACAGGGAAAATCTTTTAATAATAATCATAACCAATCGTGGAGATGTGATTACTGATGATTCTGTAGAACTCTTCACATAAATGAACCTGATTTCTTAACATCATCAGTGTCTTCATAGATTCTAGGGGAGAAATCCACAAACCCCATCCTTTATAGTGTTCATCCTATGTACATTAGCTGAAGACAGGCTACAAGCAGTGAATTTGTTGCGCAACGAAAGAGGGGCGGGGCACACAAATTTGTTGCACAGATCGCGTTTGGTGTGAATGCACCTTAAGGGTTGGGGGTGTAAGCCAGGGAGTAATTCATTGTAAAACCGCCACTGGTTCAGTGGAAGAGTTCAGCTATAAAGGTGCATGAGTGTATTGAGACTAAGTCAACAGTTTAAATGAGTTCATGGTCCCACACTCATGAGAGTAGGGGACTGAATCAGCAACATTCTGCAAACAGTATTTTGCATTCTGATACACAGTCATCATTACTCAACTCTCAGGTTTTTTTTTGTTTGTTTGTTTGTTTTAACAAACAAGCTGGAAGCTAGCACATTTTCATTTCAGCCAAACTGTTGCTTCTGAGACCAAATCACAGTTTGATTAGTCTAAGGTCCCATACATGATAACAGGAGGAAGGGTGTGCACAGAGATGACAGACATGGAAGTAAATGATGATGCTATAAGCTGTGATGGTTTATGCTTTGCAAGAGTGTAGTCAGGTTAATGAACTGGTTTTGTGATGATAAAATCAAATAAAGAACAGAGCCATGAGAACAGAGATGCCACTAACCAGGGTGACTGTTACACACTGGTGGGCTCACACACTGCAGGGACAATCAACAGAAACAAGAGGAACACTTGCAGTCTGCAAAGCTGAAAACAACACCACTGAAACAGTTCAAAGACAGACGGACAGAAAGACAGACAAACGTCTCATGAGTCTGTTAAGTTGTACTCATTTTGTTCGTCATGGCAAAGCAACATTTCTGCCTCACACAGTGGCCACAGGCCTCATTAGCTGAGGATGACCAAGCGGGAGAGTCAAGAGTTCCTTCAAGCAGCTTAATTTACAGGAACAAATATCAAACATCATTAAAAAAAACTGCATCCAACAGCTGGACTGCCATTGGTTCGCCCGCATGTAAACCAAGACTTCTAAATAGCAACGAGACAAAGAATAATGGAAGATCTACGCTTTGCAGTCCTTGTCGGGATGGTTCATGATGACCAATTTGCTGACCAATTTTGAACGTCTGTATCAACGTCATCACAATACGTTTTACTCTAGTTTGGCAGAAACGATGCTGCAACATATTTGATGAGGAGACGTCAGGTAAAGAGGTACACTGTAAGTGTTTATGACACAGATTTTGGAAAACTGTGTGAGAAGCAATGTGTATCACATTAAAGTTGTTTTAAAAAGCCTTGTTTACATCCCATTGTGGTTTCTATTGCACGGTCATTGTGTGAATTCTTTATAGCAGGGGTAGGGAACCCTGGTCCTCGAGAGCCACTTTCCTGCATGAGTTCCTACTGGTGACTGATTACCTGGTTCAAGTGTTTCCAGCCAATTAGATCATGCCAGAGCAATTTGTGATTTTTTTCAGCCCCAATTTTTTTTTTTCAAATTTCTGCAATTAATGGAGTTAAAAACATTCAGCCTTTTTAGTAAATTCATATTTGTACTCTTGACATTGTTAAATTGTATGCAACATGCTAGCATTTTTTGGCTAATTTGGCATCTAATGAGGTTTTTTTGTATAATTTCAAGTTTAGTTAATATAGCAATGTGGTTTTTTTTCTGTTATTTTTGGTTATTTTTGGCATATACTGAGTTTCTTGGGGGCTAATTCTGATTTAAGCTTGTATTTTAGCATGGTGCTAGCAGTTTGGGCTAATTTGACATGTACTGAGGTTTTTAGGGCTAATTCTAATTTAAGCTTGAATTTAGCAAGATGCTAGCTTTTTTGGGCTATTTTTGGTACATGTTGTGGATTCTAAATCTAATTCCGAGCTAAGCTAGTATCTTAGTAAAGTGCTCACTAATTTTAGCTAATTCGACATCTACTGAGGTTTTGAGCAAATTCGAAGTTCACACCTTTTATGCATGTTTAAAAATGTTTGCAATCCTTTGATTTTTCAAGAAATTCTTCAACTTCTTTGTGCACGTTCTGCAATTTCGGCAACTTAAAGTCCTTTACCAACTTTAGCACTATGCAAATATCTTTGGCATTTTCAGCAAATCCCTTCATCAATCCAAGTAAATTTCTTCAGCATCTTTAGCAAAAATTTCCAGCATATTCCGCGACCACATTCAGCAAAAAGCATTCACACCAGCATCATCGCAGGTAATGAAACTTTTCTAGTTTTTCATTGGTTTTTCCACCTTTTTTTGCAAAAATATGAGAGCAGATATGAGTTCAAGACAAGCAAAACATCATGACTAAGAGCAGTGATGATTTGATTCCTGTAACCTTGATAGCCTGCATCAGTCGATGAAGCTGAACTGGTTGGATCAAAAAAGAACTGGAACAAAATTCAAGCCTGTGAGGAGAAAGAAAATATATTGTCAAAATTCATTAGGCTAAACCTGAAAATACATGGATAGAACAGGACAGAAACCACAGGGAACAACAAATAATCACAATTCTAGTTTGTTTTGTTTTTTCAGAGATAAGAAGTGGAAGTGAAGAGGTTGAGAAAACAGGTTTAGAAAATGGTTCATCAAAAGAAGAATTTTAAGTTTAAACTTTTACAATGTGCTCAATTAAATATATGTGATAAATAAGTAATTGAAGTAAGCGGTTGTAGCACAAATAAGAGGGAGACAGATAGGCTGGGAAGTTTCTAACAAGTGTCTCCCAACCAATCAATGCTGGGCTGCTCTTTTCTGTAACTTTGGTTTAACAGCAGGAGTCTCTCTGCTGCTGCTGGAGATCAGACAGCATGGAGTCCAGACAGACATGCAGCTTCTGCTCGTCTGCTCCTCTGTGCCTGCTCTCATTGCTCAGGAGGAGGGCGAAGGTCCTAACAGCCTGCGTATCCTTGATTTGTGCCGAATGAAACTATAGAATAAAGAATACAAAAGCAAAAATGTTATAACATGGAATCTGCTGTCTCAAGAAAGTGTGTGTTTCTGTTAGAGCCT